>NW_020537324.1:30775961-30834263 GCF_003426905.1 Ctenocephalides felis
CCCGTCCTATCCTGTATTCAAGTCCAATGTAAAATCGAATAGAATATTGAAGTATCTTAAAAAGTAATGTTTATATGTAAATTTGTAAATATATTAGTCGAGTAATTTATTTCAAATGCTTCTAATATATAGAATTTATCGAGTTTTTAATTATACTTACGTGATGACTTATAGAATTGATTTATTATTGATAACAATTATCTTTAAATAATTTTGGTTCATCTTAGCATTACCAATAATATTAGTCTAGTTTTATTTTCATGTATTTAAGTGAAATTTTTTAACTGTTTTATATTCCAAAATTAATTTTTTTGCTTTCATTAAACAGTATGTTACAAACATACTTTATATCTGTAGTTATTTTATAATATAAATACAATAATAAGTGTGTCACATTTAATTCATTTCTAATATAATTTAAATAATAGTGTGTCACAATTTAATTCATTCATTTTGGGTTCTAAAAATGTATTTTATTTAGTGTGGACGTAACCTGTAATCAGTAGCTAACATAAATTCATAATATTTAGACCTATAATATTTCAATACTACCGTCATACAAAGTTTCATCAAAATCGCCAAAAAAATCGTTTAATTACGAAGAAACAGCCCGTCCGATCTGTACCAAAAACTAATAAACTCGATTCCCAACAAATATCTTTCGAATAGTTTTTGAATTTTTGAAATCGATTGAAAATTGTGGGTTAAAATATGGACGACCATTCTTACACTTTTTTGCTAATTACAAAGAATTGCTCAATCGATCGTAAATGGCTTTAAAATTTTTGAATCGGTTAAGCCGGTTTTGATAAACATTAACCATACACGCACATACACATACTTTTTCCAAATTTGGTCCCAACTTATTCAGAAGGAAATGTCAAGAAAATATAAATTAGCAAATCGCCTTTTTTCGCAAAATAAACTTCTCCTTCGGGAAGTTAATCAATACGTTATAGTTTAGATATATAAATTATATACAAATTTTACATACACAACAAAAAAGTTTCTATTCCGCTAAACTCTTGGAACAAGGTGCACCTTGAAAGGTTCCACCCACATTTACTTTACTATTATATCTCCAATATTATTCCTCCTACATATTCATTGAGAAACTTCTATTGTTTTATAATATATCATTTTATATTTACACGATCTATCTTTCAAACATCAAACAAATCACGTCGAACAACGTGAAACAAAAGTTTATTCTTCCGTCATGGTAGTAGAATATGTGGGTCGGTGGTGCATATATTACATCTGCATACAAATTTCTAACACGGCTTGATATCATCGAGATCCCATTTCATATTCATGGCTTTATTGAAGCGTGCCATTATTATTATATACACCTAACAGACCGAATAGGGGAAACCGGGGTATTGTAAGATGTTGGCATATATACTCCGGGTTATGATCTATATTAGTGCTTTGGTTCAAATTTGTTTTTCATTTACTATACTATAGTTCACCTTTAATCTGAGAATTGAGTTATGATAGTCTTAGAATAGTCAAATATTTTTTTGAATCTCAAAAATTGCTTTATTTTATAAACTACTAAAAATAAAAAATACAAAGTATTATTTATCTTAGATATTAGTATATCTCAGATATTAATAGAATAATAGGTCGACATTCCAGTTGCATAGTTATATAGGAAGCATTTATTCTGACCACGATTTTGGTCTTTCTTCTGAGGTTTTTATTTATGGCCGTTCTGAATCTTTTTAGCGATGATACCAATTCAAAAATGTATTTTATTTTAAGATTACTTTCATTGTTTTATTCTACTTTTCTACTTTATTTTATTTTCAATATTTTTTGTCTTTTTTAATTTCTATAAAAAGACTGCCAAGATTTACAAAATTAATGTCATAATACAATTATTTAAAGAATTCTGGATTTAGGATTAAAATAATAGTAGTGTTACTTACAATTTTCAATTATTCTCAAGTATCTGATTTCAATTCTGCCTCAGATTTTAGCCATTGTAAAATAAAAAAATAGTTCCTTATTACGATGAGCTTTCGTAGAAAACAAAATTTTGATTTTGAATAAACTTATATCAATAAAGGCAAATGATTACGACAAAAAATAATAAACTCCAACTTAATATAAAGCTTTCTATCTCTGACTCACGACTAATATTCATGTTTATGTGATATTATCAATAAAACTATGTTTATCAAAATATGTTTATGTTTGACGAATTAAATCTTTCTAAATCGTCTTCTAGAAGTTTTTAGAAAAAGTATTATGGTAAAAGTAGGTTGTTTAGCTTACTTTATTATTTAGAGTTTTTACACTAAACATATACGTGCTATTTTTAAGCATATCAACACATGTTAATTAAAAATGTTTAACTAACATGTTTAATTAAGTTTTTAATTGCAAGTTATATCTTATTCAGGTATTTTTAAAATCAATAAATTATGTGCAAAATTATAATTAATATTTTAATTCTTTATAACTTTTTTATGTCAAATGGAAAACGAATGGAAAGAAATTGTATATTTGTATAGTTCCAACTTTCACTTTGATTGTTGTGTTTCCAATGACATGCATACATACGTTATTCAAGAATTTTCGCATAAATCTCATATTATCTTCTATATATATAAAAATAAGTCGGGTTTTCCTTCCTGACGAAATAACTCCAGAACGCACGAACCGATTTCGACAATTTGCATTCGTTGAAAAGGTCTCGGGCTCAGCAAGGTTTATAGCTGAAAAAATTAGTTGTGCATGGCATCGTGCCTTAATGCAAGCTGCTGGAACTTCACGCACCGTAATTAAAAATTCGAGTAATAAAAATAATCAATAACTGTTTTAAATAAACTCAAATAGATTATCTTCTATATATATAAAAATAAGTCGGGTTTTCCTTCCTGACGAAATAACTCCAGAACGCACGAACCGATTTCGACAATTTTGCATTTGTTGAAAAGGTCTCAGGCTTAGCAAGGTTTATAGCTAAGAAAATTAGTTGTGCATGGCATCATGCCCTAATGCAAGCTGCTGGAACTTCACGCACCGTAATTAAAAATTCGTGTAATGACATTAGTGAGAATTATCAGAATTATGCTTGTTAAGTCAACAGCAATTCTTGCCGCAAAGAATAATTATGTACACGCTCTGAATTTCACTATTCAATCAAAAATTGCTGGCGATTTGGTGACATACCAATGATTCTGACTGGTCTTCCGTTTGACTTCAAACGATTGCAATATCCAGTTCGCCTTGCGTTTGCAATAACAAGTCGCAAAGCCAATCGCTTAGTGTTTGCGGGATAAAATTTCTAATAGATTATTTAGAAAATCATTGTTTTTCACATGGGCAGTTGACGTTGCCTGTTCACAAGTTGGAAAACCATCCGCTTTGTTTGTGTTAACGTCAGAGCAAAAACAAAAATGTGGTTTACCAAAGATCACTTCTATGAAACGGATAATTTGCGGATTCACTATCATTTACTTAGAGAAGTTCAACTAAAAAACACTTCATTTTTGTAATCAAAATAAATTCGTTACTGTTGTATAATAAAATCAAATTTTTCTTTTTTAAAATATAAAACAAACAAAAAATTTCATCTTTCTCACGAACCATTTGGTGGCGAAACGGAGTTCGCCGGGTTTGCTAGTATTTTTATAAAATAATAGTATACATAAAATTAATAAAATTTGCGCATTTCTCATAGAAATTTTTTAGTAATGTGACTAACTTATAACATGCAATAACTCTACTAATATAAAATCGAATGCTTGTAAAGTTGAATATTTTATAATTCTTGGAGCGGTTTTCATATTTATAATGTAATCGCAAGAAATCGAAAATAATTTTTTACATACCTTCACGTTTCAACGATTTCTGAGCATGTTTGCATACCTTAAAAAAATTGATTTCTGTGTATATGTAATATGTATGTATGTTTGTGGGGATACAAATATATGAGAGTATGGATCAATCGATTTGAATGATAAAAAAAGTATTTAATTTCTATTGATGATAAGACGTGTTGATTAGTTTTGGGCAAAGGCAGTTCAAGCTTTTCTAAGATACTGGGCAAAATGTTAAAAAATGGCACTGTAGGTTTTGCGAGTATGGAGCTTCTAATTTTTTTATTATTTATTCCATATATATAACAGAGTTATTTACAAGCTTCTAATTTGAATGATTTAATAAACATTTCATTTGTATTGGCGAAATAGAGAAACGGTTTTGGTGATCGGTGATCCGAACGGAAAGCGGTTTCGGTGATCCGATAAAAAATATAAAAATTGGCATTGCAAATGGCATAGCAAAAATGCATTTGGTGGCCAAAAATGATCATTTGACATATGCACAGTGAAGTAACAGATATTTTATAAAGATTTCAATAATAAGTACAAATTTTCTTGATATTTCTTTGGATTTTGTACTGAGGTTTATAATGTTCACCACTGGTTTTTATACTTCTTTTTATGCTTTTATTTCTTATAGTTTTGCTAGTAATTTGAGGTAATCATATTAGCACTTAAAATCAGAATCTGTATTTAAATTATTGACATTTTATCGACAACAAAGCTCGTGTCGGTTTGGCAGTTTTTTTACTAATGACAATGAAACATAGTTTTCTCCTTAACTAAAGCAGCTACATTACTTGAATATAAACAGTAATGTTGAGAAAGCTCTAAATATCATCGTGACATCATAAATAATTTTATCAACTAGATCGATTGGCCCCGTTCTCCCCTATCCATCCTCACATAAGGCAAAGTGAGTATGAGTCGCTAACAAGAATTTATAATTAGCGAACTTTTCATTTTGAATTCATCTCCTCTGAAAGCAGGCGCCGAGCGGCTCAAGTTGTATAGTGGCGCCGTTCCCTGTATGCGTCCTGTTATTGCATAGAATTTTGTTGGGGAAGGTATGGATATGGAAGGAAGTCTAGCATTTCGCTCCGGCATAATATTCAGCTATGCATAGCTGAATACATTATTTCGACTATCAGAAAGAATAAGAAACTCGGCGGTATTGAATTTTGTTCGAAACTGGAAAATGGAAATAGCCAGTTTTATGCTGTTTATTAAGATTGCGACGCTCAATGCTTTATTTAGTGTTTATTTTGCTCCCGAGTTCTTCGAATGTTTACGTATTTATTAAAAGTATCGCAATGATATTGTTTCTACAGACGAATGTAACAATGGTGTATAGACATAGTAACTTTCATACTTATATACAGTGGTGTTGTCGAGCCGGAACGCGCCGGAACGTCGTTCCGGCAAATCATTTTTGGGGCGGAACGCGTTCCGGCAAAAAAAGATATAAAAAAATCGCTACATACAGAAAATGATTTAATAAGTATATTTTATAAATTATTATTCAACTAATTCTTATTAAATGTTATTATTGTAATAAACGTCGTTCCAGCAAATTATTTTTGGGGCGGAACGCGTTCCGGCAAGAAAAAATATAAAAAAATCGCTACATACAGAAAATGATTTAATAAGTAAATTTTATACGTTATTATTCAACTAATTTTTATTAAATGTTATTATTGTAATAAACATACATACATGTGCACAAAATGGGTTTTGTAATAATTTTTGTTTCTTTCCTTTTCGAACGGAACCGGAAAAAACATGAAAACTGGTTTTAGAACCGGTTTTTAAATTTTAGCGTTCCGGCAAAAATATTAGCACAACACCACTGGTTTTATCAAAGTCGTTTTTAATTTAGTAACAAATTGAGGTGTATGAACTGAAATATCAATTACAATACAGTAGTGTATTTCAAATTTCACATATGTTACTTTAAGACCGAAAAGTGTCCGACACCCTAATATTGCGGATATAAGTTGGACTTGTTTCGGACATAGCGGGCGTTAGTCGAATAAAATAAATAATTTAAGACATTCATATAATGTAAATTGATTGTAGCGAAAAAAGCAATTCTATAAATACAAAAGCATAAGAACTCTTTTGCTTTTAATTAAATTAAAAAAAATAATATTTTAATAATTCGATGAATTTTTTGCCATCTAAGGCAAAAATATAAGCCGTTCGATCGCTTGTAAATTTTTACAATCCAAGATCTATTGGTAATTTTTTTTAATCATTGTTTTATTGACATTTATTTAGTGGTAAATTAGTTGACAATTTATAGCAAAAGAGTTACCCTGATAGACTTATGGTCTCAATTCATAGAAACTTTGATCTTTTGAAAATCTGATGAAGGTTCTGTGGAATTGATGATCACTCGATTATTTTAACCTGGTAGTAGATTAAAAAATTGTACTCCTAGACTAGTAATTCCCAACGTGGGGCGCTCGCCCTACAGAAAAATCTATTTTTAAATTCAGAGGGGCGAGGCAAATTAAAAATTACACGACTTCAACCCACTTGCTTTGGGTGATTTGAATATAATTTGTAAATACTGTTAAAAAATTGTTAAACATGTTATGATCGTTGTTTAGTCTAAGTAAGCACAGGATGCATGTGCAAATCATATAATTTTTCCATATATATTTCCATAGCTTAGGTAAATACGGATCCCTTTTTAGGTCTAATGCAAACTTTCTCAATATTACGGATTATAGAAAAGTTCCAAATTCTGTATATATTAGTCTGTATATTTATAAATTGCCATACCTCCCAAACAGCGGTATAATAATTTTTATATTATATTTTTAAATTTAGAATTTTTAGAATTCAGTAAGTTGCGAGACTAAGAACACCTTAAGGGGGTATTCTACTGTAGAAGCATGAATTTTGGCCGGTTTTTGAAGCGCTGTATAAAGGAAACAAATTATATTTTTACTATCGATTTTTTATGATTTGTTTATTGATATTTTATTATTACATAAAAAAAATAATTAAAAAAAAATAGAATTCACAAAGTTATGAGCAGTCAAAGTGGGGGCTCAAAAAAAAGAGGGCGTCCTGGGGTGCATGGTTCCAACCCTCCTGGTGATCCGAAACATAAAAAATAGATGGATTCTTAATTATTATAGATGCCGCTATCGTATGAACCTTGGATAAGTTAAAAAAAAATTTTTGTTTGAATGGCGACAGTTTGAAAATTTTTTTCATGTTTTTTTTTAACAATTCCGATTTTTTAAAAATACTAAATGAAAAGTTATAGTTTTGGGAAAGGTCCATGCGATAAAGCGATGTATGGAGAAGATCCTCTCCAAATTTGAAGTAAATCGGTTCATTAGAACTCGAGATATCCTTACCGCCAGCTCGAAAAAAGTAGTTCCGAGAAAAACGCGTTCAAAGTTTTGAGACTCGGTCGGACCCAAACCGAGGCCACGTCACTTAAACGGACATAACTCAGGAACTAATAGTGATTTTGAAAAATCCTTTTAATGACATATTTCTGAATAACTAAACTTTGAAAATATGAAAAAAAAAATTTTCGATTTTTTCAAAATTCTACAGTAGAATACCCCCTTAAGAAATTCAGCTCGCAAAAGTTACTCAAACATTTAATAAAATTTATAGTTCTATGTCTATTGTCGCATAGTGCACACATTCGTTTAAAAGTGCAGTAATTAATTTTTTATGAAGTGATAACGGCAAAGGCAGCAGTAAGGTGTAATCGACGCCTTAAAGGATATTTTAGATATTTAATACCGAGATCAAATTTCTTATAGAAAAAATAATATTTATAAATTAAATCTTATATTTATTCGCATTTCTTATACGCTAACACCTACATCATAGGTTCCTATTCGTGTATTTTTATAGCCTTACGTATGCCTATACGTTGCATTCTATACTACACGCCTTACATCTATACCATACGCTATATTTCATCATATACTCTCAAATCCCTACATTGTATACCGAATACACCTAACCTATATCTACTATATATCCTATTACCTATATTTTTTTTACACGCTACATTAACCCTACCGAGAATCGAACCCGGGTCCGCCGCGTGGAACGCGACGACCTTAACCACTACACCACCGTAACGCAACAATCAACCGTCTTTTTTCGCGTGTCGTCGCGCGCACCTCAGTATTAATTATCTAATTAATTAGAAAATGACCCGCGGAAACAACAGTGCGTCCCATATTATATTATTAATGGGGGTACCTGATAGGGTAGTGGTTAAGGTGCGCGACTTCCACGCGGAGGTCCCGGGTTCAATTCCCGGTATAGACAATAGATAGGTAGAGATAATACATAGGGCGTAAGGTAAACCTATATAATATAGGTGAATATATAAATTAGACAGTAGTATTTATAAGAAGTAAAAGGTATGTAGGTATATAATAAGTTAATGACGGTATAGGTATCTCTATGATATACAATAATATAATATAGTATGATAGGTAATAGGTTATCATATTATTAGGTTAAGTCTTATAAAGTATTGTAATAAATCTTGAGTACGTTTATATCATAATAAATACATGTAGGTTTTAATGAATACAAATAATACCAGAATAAATATAATTAATGTCATTGAAGAATATAAATTATGTATTCAATGATTCCCTCATACCTGTACAATTTAATGTATAGGCTAGCTGTATATAATAGAGTTAATTATATAGCAAGTCAATATATTACATTTGTGAGGTCTTATCGAAATATATCAAATTTTTTGAACCGGATTTTAAATTTTAGCGTTCCGGCAAAAAAAATATTAGCACAACACCACTGCTTATATATTTCAAAATTTATTCAACATATCGAACTATTCGCACTTATATATATTTTTATGAGCAAACATAAGACTATTCAAGAACAACTTATCTTTTCACTTTTATGAAGCTAAATCAGTTTTCAGTTCTGAGATTTTATAGATGCAAGTGCCATTTTGTCTTGGCAAGATCGAGAAACATTCTGATACATGTAAATAATCGACATTAACACACGAATTGATATTTGGTAAATTTCAAAATTTGTACGTGGGAAGCTTTAAAGTTTGACATAAATCATTATTTCAAACTTAAACTAGTGGTTTGTATGGCATAGTGCCTTAAGGCAAATTGCTGGAACTTCCCGTACCGTAACGAAATGTTCGAGAAATATTAATGTTTTCAAATAGATTATTATAAATAAATTATTGTCTAATATTTATAAGGAATATAAACTGAATTGCAAAGCTGAAAATATTTGTTTAAAGTATATTAGAACTTAAGTCCGAATTACAATTAAAATCTGATCTTTTTTCGATATACAAACAAACAAAAATTAAAAAAAATTTTTTTCCCAAAAGCAATTATTGTATTAAAACAAGCAGAAAGTTCTTTAAATCATTCAAATCGGACGCTTAGTTCTCTCAAAAACTGTCATTTTTTGCACATTTAGCTCTGTATCTCCGAAGCGCCTGACCTGACTAATCAGCACATCTCCCTATCAATAAAAATCGAATGTTTTTTGAACCATTCAAATCGGTTGATCCGTGCGCCCGAAAACGTGGACGAAAAATTGTATCCATACATACATACACACACGCACACATATACATTTTATCTGAGGTATGCCAAAATGTTCAGAAACCTTCAAAACCTGAAGAAATGCAAAAATTTTCAATTTCGATTTTTGGACGTTTACAATAACTTACCCTACGGGAAGTAAATAATTTTCAATACATCTTATGACGTTCTTTATCATCTCATGAAGTCTATGATCAAGAAAGTTCTATCAAAATTGTTCGCAAATCGAAAATTACAATATACCATTAGTGAATAATGGTTTTAGTAATCTGTCATCATTGCCAGAAGCTAGAATGCCAACCCAAAAATTTTGTCAAACTTCTACAAGAACTATCCTTCAAAAATTATAAAAAAGCTTGTAAATTTATTATGACTTATTAGAAATTGGTTTGTTAGTAAAAATTAAGTGATGAATCACAAGAAAATGACTTTATACCAAGAAATTGTTTTCCCTAATTAACTCAAATTATATGCCTGATTGAATGCAACCAGACCATGATCAAGAGGGCTGTGCTGGATTAGCAAACCACTTAATTAAATTAAATATTCTTGGTGACTATTATTGAAATAATAATGGGTGGGCAGATCCAAGAGCTGAGTTAAATTCCAACTCAATTTGAGAAAGAATCATGTGAGAGATGTCCCATTGCCATTTCACACCGTGGTGCCCAAAATGGGCTATTTTTAATTGGAAATATATTTTTTTTTATCAATATTATCAAATGAATGCTGCACGATGTCAGAGCGAGGTTCGAACTTACGACCCCGTTCAAAAAAGTCCGTGAACTTAATCGTTGTTACACCATGGAACACCCACAGTTACTGCAATATTCATTTTTTTCTTTTTAGTCAAATTGTGCGTGTAAACATGAGTAGTAGGTGTACTGTTATGCTCAGTAGTATATATTATTTATTTTGATTACAATTTATGAATAAAAGGACCAAAAAGTAGTTTTTTAAAGGAAATTCTAAAAGTAAATTATAAATATTCTTATATTCAGGTATAGAACAAAATTTTATTTTACTTTCATTGTAAATTGCAATCTGTCTTCTTATATTGAACATTTAGTGATCGGCTTATTACGCTTAATTGTAATGGCTTTTATAAGGCTAACCTGTGGCGAACCTTATACAATTGGAAACAAATCATGTTATAACATAATTCAGTATATAAAGAACTTTTCATAAAACAAACTTAAATCTAAATGTAATTTAACTTAATAACTAATCAGTTAATTCCAGTTTAGTCCTTTTAAGTCAAAAAGCTTGGCTTGTATTATATAATTCTTCTGATAATTTGTTAGGATGATTGATGATTATTTTCTTGTAATTTTAAGAGAATTTACTTATTCTCTCTACTACAGTAATCAAATTTGTGTCTTTTTGCCTGAGGCAGTAGAAAATATTCCTTCGGAACTAAGATTGCTGGCTCCAGTATCATATTTTGATAGTATGAAAATTGTTATTTTTGGCTAAGTGCCACAGTTGCAGTCCGTATCTAGTTGAATATTCATGATTAGATAATTTCTTGAATATAAATCATACAGTCATAGTTTGACCTAAAATAGCCTTTCTTGAATCCTCTTGAAGTAAAAAGCTCGTGGTTGCATATTGAATTTCTCTAAAAATCTACATTTGTTTGTGTACTTGAACGATGTTATAATAAACATTTTACATTTTTACGGAATACTCTTTATAATTATAAATATTAACCTTTTTGCTATAAGAGTTTTTCCACAACGACATATTGCAAGATATTTCTGTCATAATCAATAAAAATGTGTTGAGAAATCTAACATTACACTTCTAGTAAACTAGAAATTACAATAAAATACTAGAATTCTTAATAGTATAACTTATAGTGATGAATCTTGAGAAAAAAAAGCAGACACAAAATGTCGTCTATGGACGATAGCTATACACACAGCACGTTGTGCGTGTGTCATCCATAGACAGCATTCGTAGCAGAAGGGTTAATCTTAAATTTAATATATAAACACAAATATTTTATATAGGATCATTATTTAATTCATGAAAGAGGGAAAAGTGATGGGATTACAAAATGCAGTTCAAAGTAATATTTACCAGGTAGATTAACGTTATAAAAATATCCCTTTGGCATATCGAATAAATATAATTCTCTTCCTAATACTATAGCATTTACTAGAAATATAATTACAAATATATTCAATCGCATGTGTAGATCTATATCAGAGTAGGTATTTAAACATGTCGGCTTATGAATGTCATATATTCGCATTCGTAACTCAGGGTTATGCGTAACATGCGCTCGTAGCTCGTAGGTCTGTAGGTACGTTTTGTACCTCGGATAAGATTAAATTGTCTGTCATAACTAAATCGTAATGTAAAGTAAATTAGATATATATGTGCGACAGACGTAATGAAGCTGTCGAGGGCGAGACGGCGCAACGGCCCCCAACAGCCCCATAGAGGTAGCCCCCCCATAGCCCAGCAGCTCAGTCGGAGCGGCTGTCACTGATTGTGAGCGGACTGAGCCATTAAACATGCACAAGAACGCCTCTGACGTTCCGGTATTAATTTTGACATTCCACGTTGCCAATTTGTTAGGCACTTTATTAAGTGATAGCGTGAAAGAATATATTTCATTATTGCAAAGCTAACTGACAGTTATTCTATTGAGTAATGAAGCAATTACAAGTTTACACTAAACATTTAATAAAATATTTTTTTACAAATTATAATATATTATTATATGTAATATTAAGACAAGGATTCTACATGAGTAAGAGAAATATTAATGGACATTACCACGATTCGTATTTTGTTATGCTGACGATAATTTATAACCAGTGGTGCATGGCATTGTGCCTTAAGGCAAATTACTAGAATTTGCCGTACCGTAATTTAAAAATTTAAAAAATTTGGAAAAAAAAATTATAATTATTTGCGACTTCTTTGAACATTTTTGAAAATTTTTGAAAAACTTGAATATTGAAGAAATGTCTGAAATTTCTTGAAAACTAAATTTTTCAGATTTTTTTATTTAATTTTGAAATTTCTTGAAGGTTTGATCACAATTCATAAACAATGAAAAAAAAGTAATAAATGAGTACAATTTTTTAATTGAGTTTTATGGTGTAGTAGATTCTACACTTTATACTGTAGAGTATTCATATTGCTTTTATTACCTAAAATCAAAAGCAGTAGTTTCTACTAGAACAAATTACTTCAAATTGTAGTGACCTGCACAAATATTAGTAACGTAAATGTATTTAATTTTTTGATAGTTATACCTTAATCAAAAAGAGTATAGGGAATTATCTATAGTAAACGCATACAATTTTTCGATTAAATTTTATATTGGGTTGTGTATTCAAATCGCTTCTTTTATCTAAAATATAAATAGCAGTTATTAAAAAAATATTATTAAAAAAACTCACTGTTAACTATAAGTTTTTCAAAATGCAAATGTAGTTATTTATTTCAACTATTTTACTCTATTCAAAAAATATAAGAAAACATCTAGTTGAACGCATACAATTTTGCAAATAAATTTACAATATTTTTTCTATATATCATTTATTACCTAATAAACAGTAGGTTTTATAAAAATAATTACTTCAAAACGATCTTAAATGTGAAATTATTAGCAAATACATCTATAGTGAAATGCATACAATTTAGCAACAAATTTTTTATTTGAGTTTTTTATTCATATCGTTTTCAATACTTATAATATACATAGTAGGGAAAACTGGGGGTACGGTTGTTCCACTTTTATTGTAATCAGCCATAATTTTGTTAAATTACTGGTTAGCTGGAAGAAAAGTAAATTAAATGGTAATTTGAACATTTGCCTACATTGAAATAGTGAAATACTGTCCTTAATACGATGTAGTCATAAAATCATACAAAAAGGGGCCAGTGGCACAACAGTCCACATCCAAGGGACGGTTGGGGTCAGTAGTGACGGGTATAAAAATAGTTTAAAGACAATAGGTATAAACACAAAGAAGGATTATAACGGTTTTTATTGTAGTTTATAACATTAACATGTAATAATAATAAATATAATAACACTAACATGTAATAATATGTAACACAACACAACATAAACATTTAAACAAAACTTATGAATAAAATATAACAATATATAACAAAAATAATTTTTTAAGCAAAGTTAATAAGAATGAAATATTTGTGATTTTTCCCTATATAGAAATTCTTCTTTCGTATTTTATCTTAGTTATGTTGGATTTGTTTTATATGTTCAATCTTTACTCGAGAAAGAAAAGAAATACATGTCACAACCGTACCCCAAAATATCTAAGCTAACTTATCTAAGCAAAAACTAATTTCTGGTAGACAATCATTGATAATAAATTTACAGTAAAATAGCAAACAAAGTGATCTGTATATAATAGTTATGATTAAAAGAATATAAACATGAAAACTTACTTTTGGCTCTTTATAAGCAATGCGGGTTACAGATAATGTTAATATAACGCACTGACTGAAAACAATAATAGGAACTTCTTGGAATAATCATTCTTTATCTTTCTTCCTTTAGACCCCATCTCAAAATCAGTATAGTTTAGCTTTTATAGCAACTGTCCCTACCACAGCCTGGCACAACGGTACCTAGTTTTCCCTAGTTGATTTTAGCTTTTAACAGACTCAGTTTAATGCAAAACTTGGCTAAATATACAGCTATTAAAAATATTAAATAATATCTCTAGTGAAACACATAGAATTTTGTATTTGTGGTTCTATAACGTTTTCGTCCCCGCTCTGTTCAAATCATTCAACTAAACCATTGTCTACGATTCGTAGAGCAATATATTTGCTTTATTATCCATTAGAGTTGTATATCCAGCGTTCAGTATCAAATTGGATCCATCAGCGTCTAAACGATAATCAAATCTCAAACGGCGTTATATCTCGACGCAGAAGTAGCTTTTGCGCGATGCACAAGTTCCTAACTTTGCAGTTCCAGAGCAGAGCAGATACGATGATGAACTGCGTATCAAAGTGTTATTTAGTTCAGTTACTTGGTTACCTGTATGTAATATATGATCGATCGATTCGATCCTGAAACTAACTGGAACTGAAACGTAGTTTTAAGGAAGTTTGAGAGCCAAAAGTTTAAGCTATAAATTTTGTCCCGTCATAAGATGAAAATATTAATTGCTATGTTAGGACAAAAATTAGAAATAATGACGCAAGCATAAAAATTATTAGTTCAGTTCTTTTTTTGTTTTTTTCTCTATCGTTTATATTCATGTCTTGGTATCAACACACTAAATCCATAAAAACAGTTTCTATTTCTGCAACTATTATATATTTCAGTTAATTACTTTTTTAATTATCAAACAAAATTTGAATGTTATAAAAATAAACAAAAAAAACAAACTCCCAAACAGAAAATCAGAATTGTCAATTTACAACAGTATACTTATATACAAGGCGATAATCAAATCCGTGTGGATCTACGGAATTCAACTTTGGGAACACCGGGGCATATGTTAATTTTATTATATTTTTTTTCTTTTGTTTATTTTTTCATTATTATATTTTAATTACCTATAGTAGATATGCCACTTGGGGTGGGGAATACAAAAAATATTAGTAATAAAACATGTCAAACAATCAACTTTGTGACTATGTTAAGGAAAACTTCCAGCTAATTCGTCATTGTAGAAACTTTTTTCTCTATTTTTCAAGAATTTTAAAACTGGTTCTTTTGACCCCATATGCGGAGTAAAATGGGACAGCCATTGGGCAAACAGGTCCAATGTCTAATGTTTATTTCTAAAGGGATTTTACATAATAATATCTACATTATTCAATCAATAAATTTTATTTGTACTTTTTTCATAGAGATATCACTGTATATGATCTTGATCTGGTATTTCTTCAGAAAAATTTATCAACAGAGTTGGAATAACTATTTTTTTAATTTATCTCTTGTAAAAATGTTTTTTGAACTGAATTTACTTTTTTAACTATTTTCTATATTTATACCTTTGCTAGGGTAAAGGTTCAGTTGGTCCTTTTTACCCCACCCACATGTGAGCTATTATGAAAGTTATATGAAAGATTCTATTTAAACTAACTTAAAAATTACATCACATCTTAAAAACAGTTGAATAACAAATACTCAAATGTTATATTGAGACCCCATAAACTAAACGCTTCCAACGAAAGAAAACACCTTTTTAATGTATTTTGTAACATTGCCGTTAATTTTTTGATAGCAAAGTCGTGAAAATCTAAGTGGTGGCTGGTTATACTTCTTTCGCCCTGTACTTTCAAATATTGTTGTTAAAAGTACCTAAAATAACTTGGTTTCGAGATATTGATGGTGGACCTTTTTACACGCTCAATGATGAAAATAAATAATATGTGATTATCTAAGGTTACCACCAGACGCAGTTTTGATTTGATTTTGATGAATTTTTGTTTTTTTGAATAACTTTAACAAGCACTTAATATGTATTTTTTGGTTGTTATAATTTATTTTTGTCAATCAACCTTAAATGTCTTATTTACAAAATTGTTAAGTACGAAAAAAATGATATTAAAAACAAAAAAATGAAGATAAAACGAAACAGAATTAAGATAAAATAAAATAATAATAGCAGGTAATACAAAATAATAATATAAATGAATTATGACATGATGATGATGTACCTACTTATGTAGTCAAAAGGCGAAAATATACCAAGGCGCATTAGTTATGATACGTAGAATTTTGTTCTGGCACCTTTTAATGATATTTATGTTTGATTTACAAGAGCAACCCCATAGTTAATTCCGTAAGTCCAAATGGGCACTATTAAAGTTTTGTATGGAACTACTTTGTTTTCGAGAGAGATTTCGGATTTCGTCTGAAAAAACTAGTAAAAATCTTTTTGTTTCAGTTGTGATCTCCATATCATAATATGCAGTGTCCCCATGAAATTTCATTTTATATATTAATTATGTATTTTTTCAGGTATTGACTGGCAACAGTGATACAGCCTCAGTGGTGGAGCATCGCTTATTGCCCCCAATATTTGCAAGCAAAGTCCGTCTGTTTCCGCACAGTCTGCATAGAAGAACAGTGTGTCTGCGTGCCGAATTACTTGGCTGCATGGATGACGGTAAGTAACAATTTAAAACATTTAATTCAAATATACATCTACACGAAACGAAAAAAAATCTTTGTCGTTGAGTTACCTTGAATTTTAATTGAATCGAGCCTATCACTTTATAATAAAGGTTTATGATTCTTACCCCCACCATATGTAACATATAAAGGTTATACCGTACTTAAAAATTATGTTAAGGTATTATAAACTGAACAACAGTGCTCAAAAACAAATTCTTCCCTGAATCGAATCAAAAGTAATTCTCAGAGCAGTATTATCCGTTATTTAAACATTCTCCAAAGTAATTTACATAATTCCCTCGAGAAACTTCGAATCTATGCACATACCCAGAATGCACAGGGGTATATTTTTACCCCCATCAATCATGTTTTTATATAGAACACTATTGAGACCTAAACGTAAATGCCCGCCAGTTTCGAATTGCATGTTAGTGCAACCAAAACGGAAATTAAAGATACATCGACGGCGATAATCGAACCACGAACATCGGTTTTATACTCAATTGCTAATCACATTTACATGTACGATGTATTTTTGTATCGTAAAACTTCTTTATAATGGACTAGTATTATGTAAATAAATTACCCACTTAAACCTCATGAACAACTTTATTTAACCATTTTTTCAACAGTAAAAATAAAATGCAGTTTGTAGTTAAATTATATTAATTTGAATTGAACATTTGAATGTTTCAAAAAACATTCGATTCCTATTGATAGGGAGATGTGCTGATTAGTTTTTGGCAAAGGCAGGTCCAGCCGTTACGGAGATACGGAGTGCGGAAAATAGAGACCGAGTTTTTGAAAGAACGGAGTATCCGCTTTGAATGATCCAAAAAACATTCAATTTGTAATGTAATGATTGGGAGAAGAGGTGATTAGTTTTTGGCAAAGGCAGGTCCAGCCATTTAGAAGATACAGAGCTACATGTGCCAATGACAGTTTTCAAAATTCAAAATTCAAAACCTTTCTGCTTGTGTAGACAAAACAATTGCTTTTAGAAAAAAACATTTTTAATTCAATCTTTTTTTTATTTTATTTTTATATCGAAAATAGTTCAGATTTCAATTTTGATTTTGGCTTAAGTTCTAAAGCTCACTAATGTACTTTAAATAAATAATTTCAACTTTGTGATTCAGTCTATATAATTCTTATAAATATTAGAATAGTTAGTGTTACAGTATTTGTAATAATCTATTTGAAAACATTTAATATTCATCGAATTTTTCGTTACGGTACGGAAAGTTTCAGCAATTTGCCTTATGGCACGATGACATACATCACTAGTTTTTTTTGCTCCATGGGCCGGGTAAGAAGGAAAAGATCGCAAAGAGATCCAACGTTTTTCTCTAATTTAAAGGGATTTTACAAAATAATAACTACATTATTTTCACATTGTGAAATACAAAATTTATGGATATTTTTTCCAAAGATTTCATTGTATATAACTTTGATCTAGTATTTAAGAAAAAAATAATTAAGCAGCAGATGTCGTAGACTTTTTTTAATTTAATTTAATTTACTTTTTTATTTACTATTTATTGCTGTTTACACCCCTGCCAATGTAAATATTTAGTTGGTACTTTTCACCCCATCCACGTATTTTAGTATGAATCAATTATTTTTTTTTTATTTAAATATGAAATCATTTTAAAAATTCTGAAATCGATAAGTTTAACACCACGTTAATATGCGCTATTTATTATTTGTTAAATTGCTAGTAGTACTTATTAGCATTTATTAGAATAACTCTTCAGTACTAGTAGTACTTTTTAGTACTAGTAACCTTCTATCTATAATAAAATATCTAAAATATATATTCTATCATTTGATCAGAAATAAAATATCCTAATAACTGAAAATTGTAATTGAATAACTATTTGCTCATAAAACTAAGTTTCAATTAATTCGCCTCCAGCTACAAACTTAATTCAAAGCGAATAACTATATAAGCATATAGTTTGCATATCTCATCTCGGTGCTTTACATCGTTTGCAGATGGAGAATTCAAATCCAGACGAATTTGTTAGATAGTTTGTTAGATAAAACGTTTGATCCTGGTAAATTATGGCACAGAGAATGGTGTGCTAGAAACATATGTATCAATCGATAATAATGGAGCTGGATAGCTATTATTAGATATTTTATTGATAAGAGCCGGTCACAAAGGTCCAATTTAATTTTCAACAATTATAATGTCTAAACCAAATGAACTATATCACAACAAATAACACGTATCAAACTACGTTCAACAAAACATTTTTTTCTAATTATAGAAATGTTTGTCATGTGATTTTTTTGCCTTATAGACTTGGTAAAAAGTTTACCAAGGTACAATGTTTTATTTTAAATTTCAAAGGAATTTTACGGAATAATAAATATTTTGTTCAATCAATGTTTACACTTTTGGCAGATATTCAGTTGGTCCTTTTTACTCATCCCGCACAGATGTTATATGAAAACATCTGTTAAAACTAAATTAAAACTAGTTGTGTATGGCATCGTGCCTTAAGACAAATCGCCGGAACTTCTCCTACATTAACAAAATGTTCGAGAAATATGAAATGTTTTCATATAGATTATTATAAATACTGTAACATTGTCTTATATTTATAGGAGTTATATAAACTGAATTACAAAGGTAAATTTATTTATTTAAAGTATAAAAGTGAGCTTGAGGACAAAAGCCAAAATTAAAGTTAAAATCTAAATAATTTCGGTATACAAAAAGGAGTTTTAGAAAAAAAGAAAAAAACAAGTTTGAAATATTCTTCTTCCAAATGTAATTATTTTATCAAAACAAGCAGAAAGCTTTTGAATCATTCAAATCGGATGCTTAGTTCTCTCAAAAACTGCCATTTTTTGCACATTTAGCTCGGTATATCCGAAACGGCTGGACCTGCCTTTGCCAAAAACTAATCAGCACATCTTTCTATCAATAGAAATCTAATGTTTTTAAAAAATTGTATCTATACATACATACACACGTACACATTTGTTTTTTCTGAGGTATGCCAAAATATACAGAAACCTTCAAAACGTTAAAAAATGTAAACAATTACAAAAACTTATCCTATGGGAAGTTAATAATAACACATATTTTAAAATAATTAAATAAAGTATTCTTAACATTTATATTCAGGTTTTGTAAACTAAACCAAAAAACTAACTTTGTAAACAAATACTTTGTTATAAATTTTCAAACATGGTAGTTCATCTTCTGCTAGCAATGTTGCTTTATTTAAAACGATGGCTGATACATATATTTCCTCTCTACTTTCAAATATTTTTGTTAAAAAATTCCTGAGTTCACTTGTTTTTAGATATTTGTGGTGGACCTTTTTACGCGCGGACCTTTCATCCGCACTATAGTCTACATACAAAAAGCTCTGAACAAGAAATTCAGTTAAAAAAAACTGGATGTATAATGAACATATAAAATATGTTATACGACCTATTTTACTATTCCGAAATAAATAATTATGTAGATTGGTTATGTAATTAGTTGCATTTATGTAATTAATTATGATCAATTTCCTTAAGTTCTTGTATATTTGCTAACAGTTATATTTTTGACACTTTACTTGAAGATAAAGCATAAAACATTCGAAAAAACTCATAAAATGTGTAGTGAATGCAGCGAGAACCTAATTTATCTTATTGTATTTATTGAACCTTATTTTTAATACATCACAAACCAACGATTATTAATCAATAAATCAATATATAGAAGAAGATCAAAATTACTTTTTCAAATATATTAACTTCAATTTAATTTTCTTCAAATCAAATATTTTTTCATCCTTTATTAAATGCAATATAATGTGGTTTGTACGTTTTTACAAAAAATTGTTTGTTTTACCAACTGAAGGAGAGTCAAATTGGATATCTAAGTACATGCCATATATGGAAGTATTTAAAGTCCATTTTAAGAAAATGATGGAATAATAGTATAAATTATTGCTCATGTAGTATTGAATACTACATAAACGCTAAAAATGAATAAGTTTAGAGTTCTGGCAAAAAATTCACCTCTATCAGTTCATGCAGAAATCAGTTTGAAGCTTTTTCATATTTGAAACAGTAGTAATATTCGGAAAACGTTATTGATAGCAGTGTATGCTATTGCTAAAATATCAACAATATATTATTAATTCTATAGTTTCTCTAAATTTCCGTATATTTTAATAGTAGTTCCAATGTATCGTATTGTAATGAAGACCTCTCAACCAACAAATAAGTGTTTATATCTTGCAAATACCGAACATCAGATAACATATGGTTAGTTGAAATAGTTTAACCTAGTTTACTTCAATAAAATTTGTCGGTGAAATTTAATAAAAATTTAATTTTATTCAAAATTCATAAGATAGTCAGCAACTATGAAAAGCACTAAAATAAACAGAACAGATACATATATAAATTTACTCACATAGACACATTAACATATATATTGCATTGCTTAAGATGTGTTAATAACAAATCTCTCTTATGAGCGATTTATAAAAAAAAATTAATATTTGTTTTGTATCGTTTTGCCAATTTCTTTTGAGACCGAGTGGTGTTATTAAGCAGGGATTAATAGTTCATTACTAGGAGCTATCTTAATGCCCAAGATCAAGATTTGTATATCTAGCATCTGTTCTTTGTAACATTTTTAAGAACGGAATATTTAATAATATAAACGAAAACGTATGAAATGATCATAACTATTTAAAATCTTGCAGAGTACACAGGCAGTTGATTATAAATGTATAAAATATGGCTATTACCTGAACAGATAAAAATTTTCTATCATAACTCCAGTTATTTTCTCAATTTGTTGCAGCGATACAAAATAAATTGAATTCACATTACAATTAATGCAATGCATTTGAGGCTAAGATAATTTACTGTCCATATATAAATTTTATTATCGTTATCAGATATCTGTTTGAATAAATTAAATTTAAATTCACTTACAATTAGTGCAATGCAATCTACTTTAGGATAATTCACTGTCCATATACGATATAATTTTTTTTTATCGAATTATACGTTAAAAAAAAACGAAGCATGTTTCTTTCTTTGTAATAAGGAATGCATCAGTTATTCTGTATTTCCAATTTCCCGGGGCTGTCAACTATTCTGGCAGAAGCGCCGGAAGGTCAAACGACCTACGTCACATGCATAAATAAGGAGAACTTTTCGGAGATCTCGACAGTTGAACTTGTCTGATCTCGGGATAAATGTCATATGTCTGGATTCGTACATGTTCATATAACGAATGGCACATTAGCTATTTATTAACATCACTCACTGAGGATAATGAGAAATTAAATTTTCATCTGTTGACTAAAACATAGAAGTGCGTCGAACCAATATAATTGTTACTCAAATCAAAACACAATTCAAATCAACGGTTCTAATGATATTTAAATCTGTTGACAAATTTTTGACAAATCATTGCTAAGTAATTATGCTTTTATTTGTGATTCTCAAAAAAGTTAGAGCTTTGATAAATTTGATAAAAGTTAGAGAATGTGATAGTTTTCTTTCTGAAATAAATAGCTTAACTACAATAAGTATAAAAACACAATAAGCGTATAATCGTAAATTCTATTAATTGTAGTACCAGGTATTATCTTTGATTTTTTCAAACTTATTCGAATTTTTGATAGAATTTGAATGATACAAACTTTAACTATTTACCACAAATCAAAATTAATATTAATAAATAATAAAACAATCTTAAATTCCAATTTTGGCTTTTCAAAATTGCACTTTTAACTAATTTACTACTTTACTTTAGCTGTTTGTCTGACTTATTTATATTTATTTATACTTATATTCATATTTTACATTAATTTTTATATATCATTTTAATATATGTACTATAACAATTCTAATATATCTTAATTACATTACATTTTACACTAATTCTAAATCTAGTAAAAATAGATGTTTAACCTTCTTTATGACTGATAAATAACACTTAAATGAGTATTTATTGAAAATCAAATAAACTTTCTCTTAATTCAATACAGATTTTTTTGGGTTTTCAAAACTGCTGTAAGAGCTTTATGGCGAGAAAAATATTCCACTTTTATCGATTTTATCTATAAACATTTATCTATTTATCTTTGATGGTAATCATTTATAAAATATTTTTATTTATTAAAAGGTAGTCTTTCTTGCACTAAGTCTTGACATTAATTTGGCTTTTACAAACTAGTTTTTGGATGATTTAATATTTAAAACATTAGTTTTAGATTTTATATTTATCTTTGTTTCAATGATTATGATAAATAACATATTAATAAATATTTATGGAAAATAATCAAACCTTTTATCAACTATTCTTTAAACATTCTGTGCCTTCAAAATTGATTCAAGAGCTTTTTTTGATGAATTGAAATTTGACTTTGAAATTTTGTGTTAGCCATTAGCCTTTTTTTTAATTTACTAAACTTTCGGTATTTTTTTATTATTATCAATCAGCATCTATTCATAATCAAGTAAAAAATTAAGTTACCCATAGCTTTTTCAAATATTTTACTTTAAAATGTCTATTAATAATATACCGCGGAATTTTTGAAAAAGCTACTGTTTACACACAAAAATCAAATGCATTACTAATATATAATATAATCAGTTTTAATTCCTTATTACGTATAAAATTGATGCATCTGATGTTTGGGATAATTGTTAACTTGTTTGCAAATCATAGTCATTTTTTATTGATAACAATAATATGTATTTATAATCAAGTGTAGAATTAATTTGTCTGATTTTTAGGAGTAATCTTTAACTATTTCATCATTCTCTAAACTGGCAATATTTTTTAATAAAAGTACTTGATATATATTTTTAACTAAATATAACTGCTTTTGATATTTGGGAAGTAATCGTTGAGATCTTCAAAATTTATTAAACGATCATTATTTATTAACACTAAGAATACTGTTTTAATATTTCGACTCTAAATTAGATATGCAGCGCGATTGCTTAACAAAATGTGCAAAATTTTCAAAAAAATCAAAATACAAAAAAAAAACAATTTTTTAGGTCATTTAAAACAATAAAATTTCTCAAAAATCTAACTTTTTTAAAGTTTTTTTTTCAAAAATAGTTTTTGGTACGGAAGTTTCAAAGTTTCGTTAACAAACAAATATTGTTAAAAGAAAGAATTTCAAGTATTTTGATTCTTGATTTTGAGTACTCATTTAAATGTTATTTATCACTCATAAAGGAGATTAAACAATATATTTTTACTAGATTTAGAATATGTCTAGAATATGTAAGTTATTAAAATAAATTTCTTAATAATGTAATGGTTTATTACCAAGTAATAATTCTTTTTAATTAATATAAGATAAATTAAATTATGCAGTCACATGATTACGTCTATGTTATGATTAAAATTATTTCCAATAACAGAAACAAAATCTTGGAAAACTCTCGTCCTGTCGTCCTAGTCGAGTCCTGAACGCGACATGATTTTTTGTAAGTTTTATTGGCTAGATGTCTCCAGCATCGAGCAATATCATAAGTGCTATCCTTGCTCTCACAAAGCTTTTTCGTTTGTATTTTATCGCAATGTGTATGCTTGACTATTTATTTATTTATGAATGACAGAGACATTAACCTCAGGAAGCAATACCGAGCACTATACGACCAGGAATAAAACCATCATGTAGTGGCCTCGGCTATTGACCGAAATGATATTGGAATCCGCGGCCTTTCTGATATTGCCCGTGCCAATGTACAAAGATTCTAAACATTAAAGCAAATAATTTTTGTGTTCAAAAATGCTCAAGTATCTTAGTCTCCCAATGGGGTATGTAATCAGTAAGTGGCGATTTTTCTGTTTGCTAATTCTAAAGCTGAATTTTTGAGATGTTTGTCTGTGAAAAATATCAAGAAACATTCTAAATTACTATAGGCTCACGAAAAGTGGTTTTATTATACTAAATCATTTAAATGTTAAATAGATTTTATTTGGTACTATCTGTACCCATTCATGCTTTGGTTTGTTTTATTTTAGATTAAAAATTTGAATGAAAATGCATATTTGTAACACCTAGTCTATCAGTTTTTTTGTCTTCTGGTCTACCTATTTGTTTCATATATATAACTGTCTGTCTACCTCTCTACCTATTTTTCTCTCAACCAATTTACCAATTCACCAATTTAGCTGTCTACCAATTTACCTGTCTAGCAATTTACATGTTAACCTATTTATCAATCCACCATTTCACCAGTCAACCAATTTATTTGTTAACCCGTTCGACATGTCTACCAATTTACCTGTCAACCAGTTTTTCTGTCCACATATTTGTCTATCTACCAGTTGTCCTGTCTACCAGTTTACATATCCTCCAACTTATTTGTCCAACAGTTTACCTATCTACTAATTTACCTGTCTACCTGTTTATCTGAGTACGTATGTATCTATCTACCTGTTTATCTATTTATTTGTTTACCTATTTAATTTATCTGTCTGCCTGTCTGCTAGTCTACCAATTACCAATTAATAAATAATTAATATAATAATTCTTACAAAATAGGGGTTTGTTCTAGGAGGTTAAGAACTTGGAGTTATGTGAATAAATAAAAATTGACCGAATTTTTTTTTAAAAAAATATTAAATTCTTCGGGGCTGCCACCCCGTATCACTTGAGATGAAAATATAAAATATGAAATTGTATCATTTATGGAATTGGTATTTTAATTCACAGGAATAAAAAAAATGCAACTGTCCAGTTATCAGCGATAGCCTTTATTTATTACTGGCTGGTTTCATATTTGTATAAATGGTTAGCTTTATAAATGGTTAGAATTTTTATTGTAATATACCAACGAGTAATATACGAGTTTGAATTACGCAAACAATATTTTATTATATTTTACTTACAATATTACTAATATTTTTGCTGTAAAATATTAAACTGTAAACTCAATAATAATACATAAAAAGTCATAAAATATGTTATGTTCTGAATAATTTTTCCGTACTTACATTACATTACATTACAATATGAATTGAAAGTGGATATGAATATACGTATAAAATTGAGCATTGAACACAAGTCTATAGTAAATACTATAACTACTAACAAATAAATATTCAAGCAGAATATTACATGTAAAAATAATTTCAGAACTAAGAAATGAGTTTTCGAAATTACTTGAGGAATCGCTGTGACAACCTGCCGGGTTTATGTCAGATCGTAAAACAAAGAGTCGTGCATTTGTATATTATGCATAACTGATTCCAAGTGTTCTAGAAATGATATTGCAGTAATCTTATCAATGTATATAAAATTTGTGAGGAAAATAAGTGAAATACGTTGCAGGAATTTTATTTTTTAAGGCGTATAGACTTATGTAATTTTTGCACTTTATTTTAATTTATACAGAAAAGCATTTAAATCACTTAAATGAAAATATATATTCCATAAGGATTTATTATTATATTATTATTTTATTTATTATTACTATTACTTTATTTATTATTACTGTTATTTTATTTATTATTATAATATTATTTCATACTTTGAACAGTTGTAGTATCAGTTTTGCATATGAAAATAATTTTCATTTTAATAACCTCAAAAATATATAGTAACCATGAATAAAACAAATTACTTCGATAAACTTAAGTTTCTTACTCGGCACAAATTTTTCATTTGCTTTATTATTCGCACTATAATTATTTATGGGGGACGGGATAAAATATTCTTCCGATCCAGACATTTTTTATTAACTCAAGATTTGTACTACTATTTAACCTTAAAATGTAATGACATGAAAACTGAACAAAATGCTTCACGCTTTCGGTGACGTGCGCACGTATAAAGTCACGCATACAAAGAAGCCTCGCACAAATGCGTTGACCAATTAGAATCAACCGGTGTAGAAATGGTATAATCGTGAGCGAATGACGAATCATTGGCGCTCGACCTTGCCGTAACTCACTTCCGTTGCATTTGTATGGATTTACACGCTAGTCGCGCCTAATAAAGTTTTACTACTAATCACAAAAAATAAAAATTGAAATTGAAATAGAAGAAAATAAAAAACTTGTTTCATAAACACAAAAGTTTTTACATACATGCTTTTACATATATATGTACCATTCACACAAAAATGAGACTGTACTAAACCGGTAATGTACTAAGTTACAGTGCAGAATAATATTCTCTTCGTATGAATATAAGGATAAATATATTGTTTCACAAATAATGTTCCTAGCAGTTGCTGCTTTTCACGGAACTCGAGCAACGATTCAAAACATAGACATTGCTTGTAAACCGAGTCGAACAATACAATTAACAAAGCATTCAGAAATCCTTGCGATTTAAGACGAATATCTTTGATTTCAACATGCTGTTTTGCATCAAGTATTGTATTGTTACCTGAGCATAGACATAGACCGCTAGGATACCATTCAGACAATAATATCACTGTCGAAGTGCACAGGAGCCGAATGCAAATGTAAAGACCAACTAGGAATGGACCCGAGCAGAACAGATGGGGATATTTGCATGTTAACAAACGTCTTAGAGAATTAAATTATTTACACTCTAACATCATCAGTCAAACATTTCTCCATTAGCAGTTATTTAGTGTAATAATTATCCATTTTCTACTAACTTGACTACTGTTAAATTTTATGTTCATAAATCTTAATAAAACAAGTAAATTATGTATCAAGAAAAAAAAAATTGGGTTGCGAACAGGAGATCGTTACTTCTATTTACTTACAATCCCTTTATTTCTAATTGCAGTAAAAATTTACCATTTTTTGCTAGCTTCTGCAAATAACTTTTCAATTCTCTTAAATATAGACAAAGAAGTAATTTTTGTTAGAGAAAAATTGGCTAGTTTTATACCATGAGTGACGTCTAATTATATGCAAAATATTGAAGCTGACGTAGGCAGAAAAATCACGTATTTACATAAATTTTAGTTGAAACTTTTTTATTTGTATAGTTTTATTGCCAATCAAAATATACATCTTTTAAGACAATATAAGTTAAAACTTGAAGATATAAAAATAACATCATTTCATTTATAATTATAGACATATAAAGTTGAACTTGATTTAACCCTTTCGACTCGGATGCCGCCGAGTCACGCAATTCACAAGTGGAAAGGGTTAAAATATTTCACGATAGAGGATCATTGAGGTCTTTTATATATTATATTCGTATAATATTTTTGACTTTATAAACTAATAGTATATTTAGAGTCAAATAGAGCTCTAGAAAGTTATCTATTTATAATTATTTTTAGTAAAAAATTATGTCGAAATAACAATTTTGATCAGATACCAAAAAAGATCTAAACTTACGTTTTGGATAACATAATTTTAATATTGTTAATAGCAATTATAAGTAAAATAGTTCACAAAAAATACTAAACTAGTTAAAACAAATAATTTATATGATTGTCGTTCTTTGAAATGAGTACCTAATGTACATGGCGTCTCCACCGTTTTATAACGTATTGGTACCTGATTTAGACATTTCCTAACATTTATTTATAATTAATTAAACAAAGAGAAAACGAAATAGCTAAGGTGTTCTAATATATGTATATAAATATTTCCTATATCAAACTATCAAACTATCAAACCCATTTAAAACAAACCGAATAATCAATCATAGCAAAAAAAATTATGCTATGTTAGACATATTTTGTTAAAAATATGTAACCTATATGTTACATGATAGGAAAACATGGAATCTGCATTTTTAGTTATATAAATAAGGTGTTTTATTACTAGATTTTATTATCTACAAACTGTTAAAGTATTTGGGGCTAAGCTTCTGTGCTTTATCAATGATAATTCACTTTAATCAATTTTACTCTTTTTTATTTTTTATTTTTTTCATTTAAGTAACACAATTTGTTTCGTATATTAAGAACCAGCAAATTCATAGACTTCAGTGTTCATAATATCTAAAATCATTTTGTTATTCACTGTGGCAAATTAATCTGCATGGGTTTGTTTCACAATATATGTACAACTTATTAATGATTTCATTTATCATTTGGTGCATTTTTTAATTGCGCGTCCTACTTTGGTAATGCTGTTAAAAATGTCGAATGTTGATATAACGGGGTTTTTTTATTTGCCACTTTGCAAACAAATATGTACATTTATGGAAAGGGGTCAACTAAATGTACAAATAAAACTGGTAGAATATAATCATGATATCGCGTGATTTTATGCTCTGCATAAAGTTCTTATACCACCACCACGATCTTTTTTGGATATATATATATATATATATATATATATATGCGTGTGTGTCTTTTGTCTTTTGAATTCTTATTGATAATAAGTCAGACGTCTCATTATTTATAGACTTGATGAACTTTGTCATTAGTGGACTTTCATCATTATGTTCGTGAAATCAAACGTATTTTTCTTTATCCCTTACGTTATATAATACAAGATAACGACATCATACTAAATTTAGACGTGCCTTGGTATTTGATATAAGTGGTCGTAAAACTATGGTTATTTCTCTCATTAATGGCGTATAGATTGATTTTGTTGTTGTTTCAACATTTTAAGTATTTCTTACAGTACAACAAATAATCAGTATAATGGACTTATTTTTATACGTGCTCGTTAAGGTAATTGACGTATGTATGTATTAGTCTAAAGGTTAAACCTATGCAATTATTTTATTTTTAGAGTTTAATTTACATGAGCGCGTACATTTTAATGATGTGCTATAATTATAACTACAATAAACTTTTTTATTTTACTTTAGTACTGATTATGTTTTAGGTTAAAGTACTTACTCTAATGTATAGTATTTATAGCTTACTTCAAACTATTTTTAACTTTAATTCTATTTAAAATTGTAAGATATTATAATGAAGGTTTATCAAAATAATGGGCTTTGCAAAAATTGCAAACCTGTAAAAAACAAATTCGAACTGAAGATGTCATTTATTTGTACATACCGGGGTATTTCTGTAATTTGACTTGAGAAAAATACCAATAACACCTACTTTCAGTTCAATTTCACAAAAATCTCTACACATTAACTAACATTTTACACTAGAAACTAGTCAAATTTTAAAGAACTTTTATTATTTAACAAATTTTTGTATTATGGTGTTAAATTTAATTAAAAAAATGCCGAAGCATTTTTAAGAAACTTAATAAATTATTATATCAAATATTAAGCATCTACTATGATTAATTCTAGCACAAGTATTTTAAAATATACATACTATTGATTTTATTTAAATTATTGGCAACATTTTTATACAACTGGAGAAGTTTTGTAAACTGCTTGTTAGGTAGGTGACACAAATAAAATAAATCTATGTAGATGATTATCAATTAATCTCGTATAACACACAAATATAATGCACAAGTGAACAACTTGAAATAGCAAGATTTTTGCGACAATTTCAGTATATTTAACTACGAAGAAATGACCCTGGTGATGTTTACCAAAAACTAACCAACGCAATTCTTCACTAATAAATATATCTCTCGAACAGTTATTGAATTTTTAAAATGCATTTAAGATTGCGAGCAAATTTGATTTCAATTGTTTCAGAATGGCTTGAAACAAGAAAACATAATATTAACAAATTTGCTTTAATGGCGAAGACTCTCCTTCAACAAGTTAATAGTTTTTCGTAGAAGGGCATTATATATATATATATTAGAGCGGGTCGTTTTGTATGAATAAAAAGTCGCATTAGCACATATGATTTTCGGATACTAGGAATCAAAATAAAATACTTTGCCAGCATAACCATATCTCTAAAATTAATTCTGATATCCCGAGCATTGACCCAAAGATTGGGTCAAATTTTGAAAAATTCTGTTTTAACTCATTTAGAGCGCCTCAATAGTGTCCAAATGTATGACCGACCTCCACTAACTTTTGAAGGCCGACCTTCCTTTAGAGGTCTCCCATACAAAAATTGGTACTTCAATATGACAAAAATCAGCCATTTATTTTTCATAACTCCATTCATTCATAACATATGTAAATAAAATTATGTAAAACTTATAAATTATTGCTTGAAGTCCTTTTTGGTTTCAATCCTGGAAAATTTTGCACGGCTCTCTAATGTCGTAGCCGTAACAGCCTTTAGCTAGCATAGAAACGCAGATACAAAATCCATTGGAAAAATTGAATCAACAAATTTTATTAAAAAAAATGGTTAAAAAATCATTTTAGCTGAGTAAAATACCAAAAACTATATATATATATATATATATATATATATATATATATATATATAATATATATATAATATATATTTGTTTTTGTGTATGTTTTCGTATATCTTAAATTAGTATAATATCATTAGTATTATTAATGTGTGTACGTAATCCATTTGAACACCTGACGCGCGTTCACAAGCATAACAAACATCCCATTGCAATAACTAAAAGCGATGGCGCAATGAAAAACATTAGAGTTTTTTTGCCCTACGAACTCCCAGTCGTAATAATTTCATATATATACAAAACATAATGAAATGAATAGCGAATGTCGCGCATATGCAAAAACATAAATGGAGTAAAATGGAAAAGCCGCGTGGAAAAACGACGAACTGTGCGCCGTCCCGTTCCATCTCTAACCGTCCTCCGGCGTGTTCTTCGGAGCTTTCCCTCGCGCTTTTTCTATTTCCCGTAAACCGTGTAGTTTTTCACGATCCGGCTAATTCGATTTGATGGCGCTCGGTAAATGTTTTTCATTGTGACGTATAAAACTTCATTCGTGCCACTGTGATTAACCTATTCTCTCTGTTACTCGCTTAGAGCGGAGCGAAACTTGTTGATAGATATGGACGAGAAATTTGTTTTACTGTTTTCATGCACTTTTTTGTCATTCGTTTATAAAACATTTATCAACTCGTAAATTCTATTTTTTTATTTTGTTAGTTAATAAATTTATTTTTTCAATTAGATTATTTAGATTGATCAAAGTTTTTATATTGATTTCAATCAAAATTCTTCACTTGAACCTGTATAAGCTTCACTACATATAGACTTTACATTTTTACATGTTACAACTTATTAACTACTCTCAAGGTTTTGTTTCAACTAATCCCAGGTGGGATCTTTTACATGAATGAAAATAATTATTTAACGCATCTGCATAACTCTGGTTATTGCGTCCGCCTATGGGACAGTAGCTATGACTAAATTATATTTTAAATATCAAATTAAGTTTAAAATATATATTTTACTAGTGGTGCATGGCATCGGGCTTTGACGCAAATTTATGAAACTTTTCTCGTAATGAAAATATTAAATGTTTCGAAATATATTAATATAAGTACTGTAATATTCATCATTCGTTTGATATAGACAAAATGTAAAACTTATAACTAAATTGCAAAGCTAAAATTATTTATTTGGAGTATGTAAGTGAGCTTTAGAATTTTATCTAGAATTCAATATAAAATCCGAATCTTTTTTTGGTATTCAAAAACAAAATAACTTCAGAAATTAAAAAAAAAACAGATTTTGAAATAAAAAAACAATGGTTTTCTCATGCTTAACTGTTAACACAAGCAAAATGTTTTTTAAATTAGTCAAATCGGATGCGCAATGTTCTCGCAAAAGCTACGATTTTTGGCACATTACTTCCGAAACGGCTAGACCTGTATTCATTAAAAAATAATCACAACTTCTCCACATCATTACGAATTGAATGGTTGTTTACTCCCTCAAATCGGAGGGTATGTTCTTTCAAATCACAATTCAAATTTTCTGCATTCTTTGCTTCGTTCAGTTTATCCGTTGATCCATAAGTCTAAAATCGTGGACAAAAAATTGTATCCACACAAAACTCACACACATACACATACGTCAATTTTTTCTAAGGTATCTCAAAATGTTAAGAAAGCTATAAAACGTAAATCTATTCGAAAAAAGCCTGTTACTACTTACTCCTGTTACAATAAGCCCCAAGCTCCCCTTTATGGTTTTTTGTGCTATAATATGAATAAAATATAAAATAAGGTAATAATCTAGATATAAGTGGTAATTTTGCTATAAGGAATGTTCCCGTACGTGTAAATAAATAGGTAGATTATCAATAACAATTGAGATTAAGCTATTTTTATAAAAAAAATTATATTACTTATTTGGAAAAAAGTCATTGTTATCCCTAAATTACTTGCGTTATAATGCATTAGTCAATGCGATTTTCAATCGTTATCTTTCGGAAAGGCTTAATATTTCTGTGATTATATTAATTATGATGTACAAATATGAGCCTGTGTGTCCTGAAAGTGCAGTCCATTACCCGAAAGTTTGATAATTTTATATAATTATCCCATTTTCGTTGGCCTCTAATATTTTTGGATGTTCACTAAGACTTGACAATAGATCTAGATTCTATCGCTATAGAAAAATTCAGGGTTTTGCAATCCATTACGAAGAATCAACTTCACAAACGTTTGCCAAAAACTAGTCAGAACAATTCTCAAATTAGCCATGTTCCGCTAATTCTAAAGAAATGGCTTATTAATATGGTCGTTGGTCTCAAAAAAACAATTAACACAATTGCTTATCTAGTTTCATCAAAGGGCTTTTAAACGTTTGAAATCGTTTTTTGAGAAAACCTTTATGGAGGGTCAAAAATGAGCTTACATACACACACATAATTTTTCCAAATTAAAGTTAATTTATTAAAAAAAAATTAATAATTATTGCAATTTAGGTTTAAACTTACACTGCTAATTATATCTAAATGATTATAAAACTTTATTTAAATACATTATTGATATTATTTCATTTTCTTGAAAAGAAACTATTTTTTGGAAGGTATATTATATTATGATTTTGTATTATTCAAAATCTATTTTTTTAACCACGTAAAAATTAAATGTTGAATATTAGTAGAAAATATTAAAAATAAAATTGTTTGGAATTATTATATTTATAAAATTCAATATTTTAACTATATTCTTGAATATCTAATATTGTTCATAAATAACTTATATTTTAATACAGCAAATGCATTTTTCTAATGCATTACTAAGATATATAATTTAGAAGAGGCATTACAAACCTCTCAATTTGGCCCAATATACACTGTGTGAATAATTAAAATTAGATTCAATGATAAAGCTAATTCAAACATTATTAAAATTAATGAAGATAGTTTAGCTTAATTTAGAAGATAAATTTGATTACATAATTTTAATTAAATTAGTTTCCTAGCTCTTTCTATTGCAAATGTAAATTCAATTTGAAGTTCCTAGACATGCTGTATCTTTAGTTAATTATGTTTTTTGCTCTCTAATATTATACAATTTTAAAATGTTATTGTATATTCAATATTATACTTTAAGCAAAAAAATATACAGGAAATGTTATGATATATATGTGAGATCCTGAATATATAACGATTTTTAACATTTAGAATTTCATAATCTCACCGTATATCAATAATATTTTTGTCTTGTGATATCATTAACGTCGTCTCAATATATACTATAATAAAGATTCGATTAAATTTAAATTATTATATCTAAAGCGTGAATTCTATTAAACATTATCCACATTGTAGTATTACGATCAAAAAGTTTTTACGAGCGAAGGAATGCGCTTTTGAGCTCGTGATATAATTTTATATGATCATTATAGTAGGGTTGTAATATTGTCATAATGTCCCATATACATATTACCAGATACGAAACACAAAAAGTTGCCGGTGGAGAAACTAAGATAAAATCTGCTAATGCATTCCGTATTTATCTGAACTACCTGCTGTATAAGCCGTCGCAGCTCCAAGGATTCTCAATTATTAAATTTATTTCACAAATAGTATAAGATATTTATGTATAGCATAGAAATTGTTATAGTTTTTTTGACAATTCTGATATTTTACTTTTGCGAACATATGTAATTCTCATCATAACAAAAAAAACATAGGTAGTATCGAAGATGTATGGTTTTTTATTAAAATAAATTACATTATTCAACAAACTCTTTCTGCTTACTACATGTTTGCTTGGCCGCGTATGGTATATTATATGACTAACAATAAGTATAAATCTTATTTAAATAGTATTTTGATTATTTAATTAAGACAACACTTAAGCACAAGATTATGAGAACATCAATCTCAGATTTCACATTGGTACACCAAAACACTAAATTTGAATGCTGCAAAATAGTAAATTAAAAAAAAAAATTAAAAGCTTGAATTAACTGAATATTTAAAAACAGATTTAAAGAATGGTTTAAAGATTTTTTTTTTGAAATTTTCTATTATCTAAGATATTAGTCTTACAATTTTATGTATTTTGTTTATTAAAATTTATTAATAAAAGTCTGCTGTATAAATTAATGTAAGATCACAGCCAATGTATGTTCATAAATCTTAATATTAATAAGACATTTTAATTTATATGAGTCTTTTAGATGAGGAAGTCTTTTTTTATCTGATAATTCATTTTCTAAAGTCTGCAATAGAAAGTAAAATATTGAACAAGCTAATTCAGGATTAAAACCTAGAGGCTAGTAGTTAGTTTCTTAATATTCAATATGGTATTTAGTCATGATATTACCATTTTACAAAAACTTGGCTTATCCTTTCTTTTTCTTTATATATACTATATATTATATAGTTACTTATGTAGTGTTGGGGGTCATAATAAGATTTGAGATTGAAGAAAGTGAAATATTGTTAATTTATTGCATCGGCTTCGAAATAATGAACTTTTCATAGGGTAAATTATAGCAATGTCCCAGAAATGGAAAAATGAAAAAGTTTGCATACGAATTTTCAAGACATTCTTAAAATAAGACAGCACGGATCAATCGATTTGAATTATTCAAGACACATTCGATTCGTATTGACATAAAGAGGTGCTGATTATTGTTTGTCAAAGACCGGTTCAACCATTTCGGAGATACGAACCAAAAAGTGCAGAAAGTGTGAATTAAATTTTTGAGAGAACGGAGCGATCGATTAAATTGATCATAAAAACATGTGATTTGTATTGACGGGGAGATGTACCGCCTAGTTTTGCTAGAGAGAAGGTCCAGTCGTTAGGATATACAGAGTAAAAAGTGCAAAAACTTAGTTTTTGAGAGAACGGATTATCTGATCAGAACGATTCAAAACACATTTTGATTGTGTTGACAGTGTTTTTATTAAAATTAATTTCAGAAAAAATTTCTTTGAATATAGAAAAATAATTTTTTAGCTTCCCGTAGGGTAAGTTATTGTAATGGGCCGAAAATCGGAATTGAAAATTTTTACATTTCTCGACGTTTTGAAGGTTTCTGAACGTTTTGGCATACCTCAGAAAAAATGGATGTGTGTGTGTGTGTGTATGTGTGTGTGTGTGTGTATGTATGTATGGATACAAATTTCCAGTCACGTTTTAGGGCGCACGGATCAACCGATATGAATGGTTCAAAAAACATTCGATTCCTATTGATAGGGAAAAGAGCTGATTAGTTTTTGGCAAAGGCAGGTCCAGCCGTTTCGGAGATACGGAGCAATGAGTGCAGAAAATAGAAATCGAATTTTTGAGAGAACGGAGTATCCGATTTGAATCATCTAAAAAACATTCAATTAGTAATGATTGGGAGAAGAGTTTATTAGTTTTTGGCAAATGCAGGCCCAGCCATTTCGAAGATACGGAGCTAAATATGTAAAAAATGGCAGGTTTTGAGAGAACTAAGCATCCGATTTAAATGATTCAAAGAACTTTCTGCTTGTCTTAACAAAATAATTGACTTTGGGAAAAAAAATTTTGTACCAACTTTTTTTTTTTTTTTAGTTTTTTGTATATCGAAAATATTTCAGATTTTATTTTTAATTCTGACTATTAGTTCTAATATACTTTATAAATAATTTCAACTCAGCAATTCAGTTTATATAATTCTTATAAATATTAGACAATGTTACAATATTTATAATAATCTATTTGAAAACATTCAGTATTCCTCGAACATTTCGTTACGGTACGGGAAGTTCCAGCAATTTGCCTTAAGGCACGATGCCATAATTGCCTCAAGACAGAATTCCACTTACAGCTAGTTAATTTTAATTCTAGCTGAATTTTGAGCTCACTTTTATACTTAATTCTAGCTGACTTATATTCTTGAAATAGATCATTTTATTTTTGGAATTCAGTTCATATATTTGAGATAAGTTCTTCATCCTAACTCCTTGATCCAGTTTATTTATTTACTTGTTTGTGTAAACATATGTAAACGCCATCGTCCAATTTATAAGCTTTTATATTTTGTGTATAAAGCATGAATATTAAAAGTTATAGTATTTATAATAATTTATTCGAAAATATTTAATATTGTTGGATTATTTCATTACAGTACCGGAAGTTCTAGCAGTTTGAAATTTAAGGCATGATGCCATGCACCACTAGTTTTATTTCATACTTATATGTAAAACTTCTTTTACTTCTCTTCATTTTTTGTTAAAAATAAATATATAAACTAGTGGTGCATGACATTAAACATAAACTAGTGACATCTTAAGGCAAATTGCTGGAACTTCCTGTACAGCTATTTTAAATTTATAAAATCTTAAAAATAAATTGAGAAATTTTGCCTGTTTAGAGACGAAACATATTCAAAATAATTACGGTATTGGAAGTTCCTGCAATTTGTCTTAAGGCACGATGCTACGTACCACTGGTTTCTTCTATATTAAATATTAATTGTACTATGTAGCTGGATGATTATGTTGATTAAAGAATTCAATGTAAAAATATAACATAACACTTATTTGTAACATCAATATCAGCTTTACACAACCGTTAAATACCAACTGCGACCAATTTCTATGTATGTACATATCTACAAGTCGAATTAAGTTTAGTATATGTATGTGATGTAATCTAAGAAAATATATATGTACATACATATTTATTATTCGTTTTAATTTCTTAATTCTTTTAATAATATCTATGTGTGTATTTGTTAATCTTAACAAATACACAACATTATTCTTCAAACATTCAATTATCCGGGTTTTTGATTATTCAAATTCCTATCGACAACAAATTAGTCAGGTTAATCTAGTTTCTTCTGTAATTGGTTTTAAATAAATAAATATATAGATAATTTAGGAAAATAAGTCGTCATCGAAAATAAATTCATAGTTTGCGTTGTATTATATATTAAATAAATAAATTTCGTACAGTTTGAGCAATATTTTAACCATTTTCATTCAGATAGAATATAATGTACGTTGGCATATAAAACGTGTTCCTAAGACCTGTGATCTTTATCCTGGCGTGTGCATAAATGTATGCGGGTACATTTAACATTGTGTACGGCGTTACCCAGTACCCACACGCGATGTGTTTGAGTGGAAATGATGGATCGGTCGTCGCTTATGATGTATTTGACAATCCGAATATCATTTTTATTCATTCTTATTTCTATTCCCACTGAACGAACGACAAGCTCCTTGGACTTTTTCCCGTACTAAAAGGCAACGTCTGACATGTTATAATGTATTATTTCAGATAGCGAAATGCTGTATTTTCAGTTTTATCAAAGAAAAATGTTTTTGTTTTTGTTATATTGAGGAAAGTTTTATTGACAAACTTTAATGATAAAAGATTTTATGTTTGAATTTGAGTAAATATGTATGTTTTATTGAATTACGTTTGTGATTCCTTTATGTGATAATATAAAGTATAGCTAGTTGACAGACAAAACTGAAACTCGCATATCAAAGCCATTCAGCTACAATTTTTTTTTTAGATAAAATTACACGTATAATGATAGAATTTTAGCATAATAAATGGCGCAAATTTGAAGGTGAAGTTATGGAGCTATTTGCCAAATAGTCTAATTCAAATATTAAAAAAATATTTCAAAATATTGAAAATTTATATAAAATTCAATATTTTTTGAAGATAAACAATTTTCAAATAATTTGATAACTTGATCAAAGTATTAATTCAATTTAACACTTGCATAATTGCTTCTTTTAACTTATTTTACATTTTTATTAACTTTTTTTTTATTGTTCACACATCGCCAGTGTAGAGGTTTGGGAGGTCCTTTTTACCCCAATCGCATGTGAGTTATTCTATTGGCTATATAAGTCTGGCTTAAAATTACATAAAACAATAAAATAATGAAAAATTAAAACAAGTATAGTAAACTAAACAAGCGTGTTTTAACACTAACAACGAAAAAAAGTTTTGTTTAAAAATTTGACTATATTATAAATGGCCACCATTTACCTTTCGATTGCGATGTCGCCTGATTTAAAGCCTTGACTTATTTAATACTTATTATCTTGATTACACATAAATTTTGCTCTTCTTCAAACTAGTATTGTTGAAATTATTCACAGTTCACTTGTTTTTGATATCATTGATACTACTAGTTATTGATTGAGTTGACTAACATAAGTTTTTCACCGATCATGAATCGTGACTGTGTCAGAAAAATGCCTAAATATAGTCGATAGTAATGGAGTATATTTAGTTTATCTAGTTTAAATAAATTAACTATTAATATAAGAAAACCAGATGAATTTTACTAAATGAACACGCCACGGATTTTTTTGACTTTTATCATTCAAAAGTAATAGTATTTTATAAATTTTAACTTTAGTCCAATTAATTCTACCTATGAGACGAGAAGTTACACAAACTTTTTTAAAGATTATTGGTATAGGGTAGAGCGGGGATCATAGGTCCACGACCGACATCTCAAAAACCAGTAAAATTACGAATTTTTTATTAACAATATTTGAAAGTAGAAGGAAAAATATGTATAATCAGACATCACCTTGATTCCTCCGACGTTCATATCTGGAGATAAACGGCAATGTCTAAGAATCCATAACAAAAGTAATTTCTATGTTAGATTTTTCTGGTTGTGAGCACTGTTGTTTAGTTTACCAGACCTTAATGTGATTTTGAAGTATATCTCATATAATTATTTTATGAGATGTGACTTTATTTCTAAGTTAGATTCAACAGAATTATTTGTGCAACTAGTTATATTAGATACAAAATATATGCAACTAAGGACAGAAGTTTGTTTAAATACTGTTTGGAAAGTTTAGTTTTTACACCGATACAAATGCTCACACAAAGTTGTTAAATACCTTTAGAATTAAAATAAAACATTATATCTGTTTGTTGGCTGACCAAATTTACCCTATCTTTGGGGTGAAAAGATCCAGGTGACAATTTTTTGAAAAATAGCAAAAAAACATAGTCCTACACTTACGAATTATCTAGGAAATTTACTGAACATAGTCAGATGTTTGTTTGATATGTGTTATTTGTTCTGATATAATTATTTTGATTTTCACGATATAAATGCTCAAACTCAAATTGGACCTTTGTGCTCCACCCTGCCCTATCCAAATGATTTATCATCGCTTTATTCATAACCATGTACATCAAATGTATATGTAACTTTTATAATAAATAATTTATTTTATTACCAAGTATATTTTATATAACATATTTAAACTTATAATGATGGCTTGTTCTAGGTGGTATCGTTAGTTATTCAATACCGCAGTCTCCGGAGCCCGAACTGAGCGACTCCAGCTACGACGGCAACCGAACCTCCGGTCGTTTAACTGGCGGCTTGGGCAGGCTCGTCGATGGACAGTACGGGGCCGATAATTTCCGACTAGATATAGGTTACGGTAAAGGTAAATATAATTATTTATTTATATGGAAAAAAAAATTCTCTAGAGTATTAAGCATTGGTTACTATCGGAATCAATTAAGTGTTCAACTTACTCTCATTTTAGAATATAATTAATTTACTCTCCATTTAATCCCGCGTTAAATTATCTATTATTATTCTAATTTTACATTTATCTAGCCTCTTCAAAGCAACACAATTATTTTTTGTATTAAATTACAATACACAATCGATACATTGCTACATATATGGAAAATGTAATAGAGTACAATGAAGAAGCAAAAAATATTTTAAAACAAAAACTAACTATGGCAGTGTATGGCATAATGCCTACAGGCAAATGGCTGGAACCGAAATGAAATATTCGAAGAATATTATATGTTTTTGATCCCGGGTTCGATACCCACTTTGAGCAGCCTGTTGTCAGGCAGTAGTGACAACTAGGGAATGCAATACCGGTATACCGGTATACCGAATTACCGGTAAACCGCCCGATTTTTCGGCGGTATTTTTACCGGTATTTACCCCAAAAATACCGGTATTTTCGGTATTTTTATATAAGCGTTATTTGATACATAATACATTAAAGTTTAAATTTCTCGGAACAAATTTATCTTTAAATTCCATAATCGCATAAACAGCTACATCTTCAAGTGATTCTATAGGATTAACAAATGTCAAATATTATTTCAACTCGTCATTAAACTGAATATTTATTGCTTTACTAAGAGCTACATATCGTGTTACAATAAATAGAATTGGACTGGTAGATAATGATGTTTGTTTCATCCTATGTAAAAATGTAACAGTTTTTTAAGTGTTATTTGCACCAAAATATTTTATATCATACAGATTACCTCTGCGTAATCTTTATTTTTTTTCTAACTTTATACATAATAATTATGATTGTTACTAAATATTTTTGCTTCTTATTACAATTATAAAATATTATTTTTGAAAAACGTTTCGAAGTTTAAAAATACTATAGAATCATCACATTGTTTTAAATAACAATACTCAACAATTATAGTAACTTATTATTTATCTCGACAAAGTACCTATCCGATCTTAAATTAATGTAGAATTTTTTTTTTTAAATATTGGAGATTTTGCTAATTTAACACATCGGATACAGGCAGTTTATTATAATAATTATTTTATGCGTTTTTAGTCTTTCTTACTCATAAGTTTGTTTTTGGTGAAAAGTACTCAACGTACTCAATAGTGATAATGAATTAATTAAATTGGATATAATTGTATTAAATTATTATTTAAAAAAAATAAATTTATGGTTTTATTTTGATTTTATTGTTTAGTTGAATATATTTGTAGTTGTATATACATTTTTTTATATTTGTACTAGTAACTGTCAATTTTGTTTACGTTTGTTTAAGATAATAAAAATATCGGTAATTTACCGGTATCCCGGTTTTAAAATGAAAAATTACCGAAATACCGGTACTGAAATTTTCCATCGGTATTGCATTCCTTAGTGACAACGATTTCCACTTTGGAAATATAGATAGCTATATGTTCCAAGCAAAAACTGCCCTAATACGGCCCTATTACAACAATTGTAATAATGAAAATTCAGCACATAGAGATGACACAACTGTTTGGGTTGCCATTTATGATAAAACAAATATAGTTTGTAAGAAATTCATCACAACAGCTCATAGAACCCATAAATTCTGATCACTGTTCAAATAAATTAAAAAAAATGTTTTCAAATACATTATGATAAGAGATATTTCAAGTATATAGGTAAGCCTTAGAATTTTCACTTGAAATAAAATTAAAATTAGAATTATTTTCGATATTCAAAAAAATATATTTTTGGTATGTTAAAAAAAATATCTAAAATATTTTTTTTGCTTTCTGCAGAACAATCTTTTAGTCGATACAAGCAAAAGAATCATCCAAATCGGAAGCTTTGTTCTCCAAAAAAAACTGTCATTTTTTGCACATTTAGCTCCGTCTCTCCGAAAGGGCTGGATCTGCTTTTGCTAAAAACTAATTACCACTTTTCCTCTTCATAACGAATAGATGATGAATAGATGATTTGGATCATTCAAATCTCTAATCATTCAAATATTTTGCCTACAAAAAATATTGCAAGTTACACTATTTATAATAATCAATTTGAAAATATTTAATATGCTTTGAATATTTTGTAACGGTTTGCGAAGTTCTAGCAATTTGCCTTAAGGCACGATGCCATACAGCTCTAGTTTCTCATTGAAATTCTGAAACAACGATAAAGTTCATTTGCATACTTGGATATTTTATATGGATTTTTAATATTATCATATTCAGATAGGATGTGATATCCTATAAACTTAAAATACTATTTTTTTTAGATTACATTTATATACATTTATAACAGCTATCGACATTAGAATTTAGCAATTAGTATTTTTTAGGATTTAACTAGAATTTTAATGAATTTTAATGAATTATACTAGTTTGTTTATGTATGCATTGTATGTGTGTGTATTTTGGTAATTATGTTTGAAATTACATTTCTTAGGCAAAATATTCTTTAATTCAATAGTAATAAATTAATAAATAATTAGTGATGCATCGCATCGTACCTCAATTGCTGAAACTTCCCGTAACAAAAATTAAAAATAAAGGAATTAGTTTAAAAAAAAATAAAATTTGAAAAATTTGTTTTATTTTTAATATTTTGAAACTTTTTGATTTTTTAGAACTTTTTTTAACAAAGCAATAGTACAGCGTACCTCAAACGTACAATTTGTACTCATTATTATTTGATGTACATAATATGTCTAATAATCATTTTTGAGTGCTAAATGTTTTTTGTTATTTTTTTCCTAGAAGCTCCAAATCAGCTAGACCTGTCTATCCAAAAATTCAGTTGTTTATTTTCTCAATACAAGTAAAATATTTTTTGCATTGTTCAAATCAAACGCTCTATTCTCGCAAAAAACTGAATTACCATTTGTGGCACTTTTTGCCCCGTATTTTTGAGGCAAAAGTTAATCTGTACGTCTTTTTATCAATATGCATCGAATGTATTTTCAATCATTTAAATCGGTTGAACCGTGTTCCCGAAAGCGTCGACAAAGCTTTGGAACACACACACACAATAGCCTTTTTTTTAAGGTATTCCAAAATGTTCAGAATCCTTTGAAACGAAAAGATCTATAAATGTTTTCATTTCCGATTATTCGCGATTAATATTACTTACCCTGCGGAAAGTTAATAAAATTCATACATATTATTTATATAGTTTATCATATTATCCAGAATCCAACCCAGATGTTCTTTGATGATTCCGATATCTTTCAGGAAACGGCTGGGTAGGTTGGAGGAACACTTCATTAGGCGAACGATACGTAGAGTTAATCTTCGAGTTCGATCAGTTGCGGAACTTCAGTGCCATTCATCTGTTCACCAACAACTTCTTCAGCAAAGATGTCCAGGTAAAGATATTTATAGTTAATAGGATTCCCTATCATCTTTGTATTTGCAAAATGTAAAGATGCACTATCTCAAAGAAGAAACTAATTTACCATCCAGTTTATATTAAAATCGTAAGGTAAAAATCTATTAATTAACATACCTCAGGATCTGCTACAGAAAACACAGAGAAAAGACTTTGTAATCTTTACATTTTTGGTCCATTGTAGAAAAATGTCTGTTATGTGTATTCTGTAGAGTGTATGCGCACTATGTGTGTATGTATATATCCATCTACGTTTGAAAAAGTAGCTTTACCATTTGTAATAAATCAAAACTTATTTTAAAGTGCAGAGCATATTGATTTTCAATATATACCTATCCATTCGATTACGGTAGAAAAAGTACTAAAAATAGTCATGTAGATGAATCAAGTACTCGAAACACTTGACATATAAATATCAGTTTTCAAAAAAAATTTCTATGAATCCATTATTTTCAATTTAATCAATTTTCAGTTTTATGATAAAATTGTCTCTAGAAAAATAATTCAATTGTTTATGTTTTTACTACTGTTAAAATTTGTCGCTAAATTAAAAATTTCGTTCCAAAATTGTTATTTTCAACAGCCCTTGGAATTGTCCGAAAGCTATTTATCAATTTTTCAATAGAAATGTTTGAATTTTATTCCTAAAATAGAATCTACAAAATACACGTTAAAAATAATAAATATTCTTCATGCGTTTAGTAAGTTTTATGATTATTACTTCAATTTTGAACTAGTTAAAAGTGACATTTAGCCTTAAGGCAAGTTGCACGAACTTTACGAAATGTGTTAGAATTGATTTAATTAATCGAAATTGAAATTTAGATATTAGATAAAATTTCTAACTGTTTATTTAAAAAAGAAGCAATCGCTCTCAATTAAATCTAAATATTGCGATTTTGAATAGCTTTCTGAAACATACTTAAATTAACTGTAATTATATTAATTATATTGCACACACACGTGCTTGTAAGCCCTAAAATTGATATTTTGATTGAATTTATAATGTTTGACTCAACACATCACAAAAGCGAATGTGACACAAATTTTGACTATTTTCTCAAACTTTGATGAATTTTTAACATTAAACTATTTGTCGAAGGACTATTTTCGTATGGTCTATAAGACTGTGATATCTATCTTCAAAAAATATTCATAAAAATCAACAATTTTTTCTGCAATTGTTAATTACAAGAAAACGTTCCGGTTGATTTTCACCTAAAGCTAATTAGTATCATTCCAAATCAATATCTTTTAAACAGTTTTTGATTTTTTAAAATCGATTCGGAACTGCAGGCTAAAGCGTGGACGATTTTTCTTTTCTTTTCTGCTATTTACAAAGAAACGACTCGGCCGATAATCGCTCAAAATTGAGAAACTATATTTGTCATCGAGATACATCGAATGGCTTTTAATATTTTGAAATCTATCCAGCCGTTTTTGAGAAAACTTCAATTTACGACAAAAAATGTGTTCACACACACACGCACATACTTTTTCCAAATTTGGTCTCATTCGATTTAGAATGGCTTGAAACGTCGAGAAAATATAAAATTAGCTAATCGAATTTTTTGATGAGAACATAAACTTCTTTTTCGGGAAGTTAAAAAATAATAATATTACTTTGCCATCAGAACTTTGGCTTTGCAACAGCGGGATTTCAGATTTGGCACAATTCAGACTGATATCAAGCAGTAATGTCTATAATTTTTATGTGAAAATATTTATATAAATATGTTTGCAAGTTAAAATTGCTCTTTTGCGCCAATGATCCAACAAATTGGAAATATATCATTAGTATGAGAGGGAATCTAGCAATAATATTATATTTATAAAATATCATTTCAGGTTTTTTCAAGAGCAAAAATCTGGTTTTCCGTTGGTGGTTTACATTACAATGGTAGACCTCTGGGATATTCTTATATGCCTGACAGAGCCTTAGAAGTAGCCCGAGATGTGACAATAGCTTTACATCATAGATTGGCAAGATTTGTCAAAATTCGACTTTATTTTGCAGCTTCATGGATTATGCTGAGCGAAGTCCTCTTTGATAGTGGTTTGTAAAATTGATTATGAATAATTATGAAGAATTATTTTACCTAAACCATTTTTTCTTCCAGAACCATTAGGATACAACGCAACGGATGAAATTGAGTTAAATACCAGTGACGAAGAAATTTTGGTCAACCCAGAAATTGGGGTAGCTTTTGATACATTTGAAACAGGTAATATAACTTCAATAATGTATTTTATCTGTCTATACCATATTTTGGCGTTTTGATACAGTTTTCTGTTACTTAAAATATTGATTACTTTCGCACTTATTTTACTGACATAATTTCACTAAGAAAGCTAAAAATTAAAATATTACGTTGATAGAGAATAATATAACTTACTCTAACTTCGGTAAATACTATTTTCAAATCAAATTCAAATTTTTCAAAATAAATTCTCAATTTATATCAATGTATCATGAATAATTGCAACGATTTACCCAGAAGACATGCACACTTTTGCTATTTCAACCAATTCTTTTATTAAGAGTCGTTTCATACGGTTGGAATTACTACAAACCTTATTGTTAAATTAGTTAACTCTCCAAATGAAATAATATCAAATTATATTTTATTGATAACATTTCAACGAATTTAATAATTAATTTGTAGTTTTGCAATTATGTTGCTATTCAATATCCTTTGATTTGAATGCTTAGATAGAGTGCATTGCTTTTTTTATTTCTGATGGATCAACATTATATCATAAAGCAATCAAGAAAAGCAATCTAAAATTAAAAAATTTTTATAGAAGGAAAATTTTTGGAAATCAAATATTCTACCGATTAATCAAACGTTGGCATAAATGACATTTTTACAAATATTCTTTTAATATTTCTCATTATATCATATTTAAGCACTTATCTATTTATTTTGTTATATGTGAATAAGTTAGATTAAACTTTGACTTTTTTCTAGTACAAGCTCATCAAGATGAAGGTGGTTATGTAGAAGCCGTTATAGGCGTCTTGACCGCTGTTATGCTATTGCTTTTAGTTGTTTTTGTAATCATCTTGATATTGAGTAGACGACAAAAACTTCAAGGATCGCCTACGATATTAAGAAATCCATTTGGTGTTACTATAAACATGAAGGTAATTAATTTTGCACATAACAAACGTAATCAACAGTGTTATGCATGTTTTGTCATGTTGTTCATTTGTGCGTGGCGCACCCGACTCCTAATTAAAAGTTGTGCACAGATATCAATCAGTTTTTTAATTAGCTTATCTATGTAAATATTACTACACTTTATATATATTAATATATATATAGTTAATTGCATATGTATTATAGAAGTCGGACAATATGACATGGTATTTTGGTTTTTAATGATACTTATTTAATGATATTATAATCAGTCTCAATCGCTTTTACTCATCTTGAATTATTTATATATTTAATAAAAAAAATGCAAAAATAAATCGATCGCATAGCAAACAAATTCTTGTCTAAGACATGAAACAAACTTCTCATGTCTTAGACAAGGAAAGGAAATTTTTCAATAAATGCAAGTCTCTTGTTTCAACTGGTTTAAAAAGTACTTCTTTGGCCTGTTTGGGAAGTAGTTAGATTAGAAGGTAAAAACCGCCACCATTTTCTTTTTACTTTGCCTTGAATTAATTACAGTGTAGTGCTCACTAAATAGTACTGTGTCTTTTGATAAGTGTGTCATTTAGTCCGTAAGTGAACAAAAATAAATATACAATCAACGCCATTCGATGGTCATTATCAACCAAAATTGCTTGAATACACTAGTACTTTTATCGGTTCATTGATTCTAATATAAATAATTGCAAATAACAATAAAAAAGTCTCAAAGAATATTTGAGCAAAATACCGTCAAAATAAACTTTTGGAAGATTGTGACAATGACGATCAACGTCTGACAGGTTTTATTATCGCTTTCTTCACGAAAACGTTACTGACCTTAGCCAATTTTTAAATAAGGCTATAATAATTTTGAATAATGTATCATTTTGTCCATATAGATCATTCTGTCCGTCTTTACTCTAATCATTGGCATTTGAGTCACAATTAGAATGATTTAATAGTTATATTCTGTAATTAGATATTCTAACTTGTTTGCCCTCGAAGGTGTTGGCATCTTGACCAGTAGACCAGAAAAGAGATCGAGTAAGACTATTAGGATCTGTAATAGTATGGTTGCTGGTATTCTTCTCTACTGCTATGAAATAATAGTAGGACAGCTAGTTTTGCATCATACTCATAACATACATAAAGTTTTATTTTCATATGGTTTTCCAATATTTTTTTAGACTGCCAACTATAGTTTACATTATAGTCTTTATTGTTTTTGGAAATTATAAATTCACCACAGAGCCAAAAAAATTGCATTCAAATTAGCATTTAATTAATAAATTTTATAGTGTTAAGTTTTTCATGTTTCTATACGTTTATAAGTGAATTATGTTCAAATATTACATCTTATAATCATTATTCCAGGATCTCCTGATGAACTTGGCGCCGTCGTCGAATGGCGGTGCCGGTGGTAGTAGCGCTGCCTCGCCGGTGGGACAGGCGCCTCCTGGAGGTGCTGGAAGCCCCGCCACGTCACCTTTGCTTGTCAACGGAGGTACCGGCAGCTATGTAGCTCTCACTTCATCGCTTATTGACTGCGAAGCACCTTCCAGCGACAACGAATCGAGACTGAGTGAGTACTATTAGATACAATTAAATTTTCGATAGAGATGTTGAAGACTCCGATAGAGACGCCAAAAATTAAACGCCAGTTATGACTCATATCAATCATTTTTCACATTTTTTGATGCGTTATAAATGATGATAAACTAGTGGTGCATGGCATGGTGTCATAAGGCAAATTGCTGGAACTTTTCGTTCTAAAATTAAATATTAGAGGGGAAAAATCAGAAATCATTAAATATTGATCAATGATTAATACATATTGTTTTAAATATTTTCAAGTAAATAATTATAAATACTATGTATTTTACTGCTTATATATTAAATCGTGACGATATGATCGCAAAAAACACTTCAGGATTAACAAAAAATGCTAAAAGAATCCATCTGAGAATATATTTTTTGCAATCAGAATAACGTCTATGATATATACATTTATAAACAGTAAGTTTACCATTTATATTTAAAGTATTAAACTTTGTATATTTTTGAAAATTAAAAAAAAATGTTCTGAAAATTTGGAATTAGTTTAGTTAAATGAATTTATAATGATTTTATAATTTATAATGAAAACTAAATTTTTTAAATACCGAAATTAAGAAAATGTAACAAAATTACTTATTTAAAATCTCTATAAAATATCTGACAATTTGATGTGCATATGTCTAATGATATAGACCGCTAAATATATTTTTTTTTACTTTTTCACCAGTATCTCGGAAATTTCTGGACACGCCTTTCCAAAAATTTAATCAATTCTTTATTTCATCAATGCAAGTAGAATATTTTTGAGTCATTCAAATAGAGCGCATCATTACCTAAAAAACTAAATCATTCTTGGCACTTTTTGCTTCAGCACGTCTTCCCATCAATAGGAATCGAATGTTTTTTTAATTATTAATATCGGTTGATCCATGCACCCAATCACGTGAGTCTAGGGTAAGTTATAGTAATAACACAAAAATGTAAAATATATTATTTTTGCAAATTTTTACGTTTTAAAGGTTTCTGAACATTTAGGCAAACCTTAGAAAAAATGTATATATGTGTGACATGTGTGTGGTGTATGTGCACGAAAGGGAGGTGCAACCGTGCAACCGAAGATACGAGGCAAAAAATGTCAAAAATCAGATTTATAAAATACGATGATAAAATTTACACTATTTATATAATGATTATTTGTAACTATTTAATTGATTTTATCCATCGATTGATCCAACGACTTTTATTGATTGATTATTTTTATTTTGCAAATGCTTAATTATGTTACGGGAATTTCCAGCAATTTGCCTTAAGGCATACTGCCATGCTCAACTAGTTAACTTCCCGTAGGGCCAGTTATAGTAATCGCAAAAAAATCGAAAATGAAAATTTTTATATATCTTTACGTTTCAGAGGTTTCTGAATATTTTGGCATACATAAGAAAAAATAGATGTATGTGTTTTGTCAACGATTTCGGGAACACCGATCAACCTATTTGAATAATTCAAAAAACATTCGATTTGTATTGATAAGGAGACGTGCTGATTAGTTTTTGGCGAAGGCAGGTCTAGCCGTTCTTAAGATACGGGGCAAAAAGTGCCAAAAATGGTAACTCAGTTTTTAAGAGAACGGAGATTGGTCATGAATTGATCAAATTTTCATGAAAGTAGGTCTAGCGGTTTCGGAGATCTAATGAAAAAAGTAAAAAAAAATGCCATTTGGCGGTCAAAAATGATCATTAGACATATGTACATCAAATTATCTGATATTTTATAGAGATTTAAACAATAAGTATATTTTTTTTTTTTACATTTCTATGGGTTCCGTACCAATGCTTATCTGTTGGAGGGCGGCGCGGCACTTACGAGCTTTTTCGTCTCTATGTAGTTCAAGCAGTACGATTGCTTTGAAAAAAAGTTCTGAATTTCCAAAATATATCGAAATGAAGAAAACGAAAAAATTTTTTTGTAATTTTTTATCAAATTTATAGTTTCTCAAAAATCTAATTTTTTCGAAGTAATTTTTTTTCAAACATGTAAATCAATTTTTGGTACGGGAAGTACCAGCAATTTGCCTTAAGGCACGATGCCATGCGTCCCACTAGTTTGGTTCAAATTCCTGCTACATATAAGAACAAAGCATTAATATCCATAAAAATACTTGTTATATATGAACCTCCTCGTCCTCCGATCAGACTAATTCTCTTGATTTGAAAGATATTTTTTTACAAATCCTTTTAGTTATAATTAAATATTTATAAACAGTATCAAACTATTTAGTTTGTTTATAACAAACATCGCAAAAAGTTACTAAATCCTTTCCTAAAGTTAGAACAGAGATTGTATTACCGCCTCAACTTGAAATTGGTTCGAGATAAAAGCTCGTCGAAATGGCAACATGCATGTAGTGCTTGTGTTTATATTTGCACCATTTAAACTTTTATACTTAATAGCGTTTTAGTTTATATCTCGTTATATATCAGTTTATGTATCATTGACGCGAAGTGGTTATTCGGATTCAGCGTTAGAGCCGAGCTCTTAATGCACGATGGTAAAACTTTATAGATATCGTAAATAGTTTTATAGGACCAAGCAATTTTCTTAGTAATTTTATCTGGCCAGCTCAAATAACTATCTCGGGCTATCGTTTTACTATACTTTTTTAATCGCAAAACAAGAGTTGGAAAAGTTTTATTTTATAAAGTTAAATAAACCGATCAAAAGAAGATTGTGTACTGATTTTATAGTACCCATACTTATCAAAATAAAAACATTTTAATTCTACTTTTAATTTAATTATGTGTAAAATTTTAATAAACACCATTATCATACTACTGCACTACGTTTATGTCATTGATATGATAGTGATATGTTTCAAGTATAAAATTTTCAATAATTCATCTTTAAAATAACTTTTTTTATTATTAGTATTGCAAAAGTTTTGGTTTTCTATACACCATGAACTATTTCAAATGTTACTGGTCTCACGTTAGCTAAACTTTGAAGCACAGAATAATTCTAAATTTTTGTATGAAACCTCTCATCAATAAAACAGCGGATTATAAATTCAACTATACTTTTGTGTGAATAATCATAAATTTCTTTTTAGTAATAGAAAAATATTTTTTATGTGAAGATCTGTTTTATTTTAGCATTGTATTATTATTAACTAATATTTCACATTACTTTTAATGAAACTTATAAAAACTTAAACTTATGAGGTTTACTCTGATCATTTCGATACATATTGTATTAACAAGCGAAATATTTTTATGTATATATATATATTAAGGTCCCATTTGACTTTGAGCCCTACCTTTTGTAAAATTGCTTTTTTTTCAACAAAAATTTCATGTTTTCTCGACGTTTCGATCCATTCTGAATCGAATGAGACCGAATTTAGAAAAAGTATGTTTGCGTGTGTGCATATGAACAGATTTTTACCTTAAATCGACGTTTTATCAAAAATGACTAGGCTGATTTTAAAAATTTAATAGCCATTCAATGTATCTCGATAAAGACTATCGTTTGTCAGTTTTACATGACAATTGGAACGAAAGGACCTTCAAGCCCCGCTCTACATATATAAATTATGAGAAACAAATTGACAAATATGATTTTTTATCTACTTTTCGAAACATATTCGAGACTCTATGGTTTTATTTCTGTTGAATTCAATTTGATTAACAAAGCTAGGCAGCATGTTATAGCACATTACTTTGGTATCATCTCATCGCATAAATTGTTACATTACATTTATAATTATAATAAAACCAGCCATATATAAACGATATAGTCTTGTTGTTGAAGTTAATGATACATTATGTTCTATTTCATTAGTTGCAAACACTATGATGAGATTGCTTTCGACAATTGCTTAGAAACTGCCACAGTTCCAATTGACTTACTTTTTAATATTCGATAAATGCAAATGTAATAGTTGATATATATTTATATACATTAAATTATATGTATATATATGTATATTTATATATATATATATATATATATATTTATAGATATATGTATATATTTATATATAGATACATATGTATAATTAATATATCTTGAGATCTTTTATTTATATTTCCACGGAATGAAGATGAATAGATGCTGTGATAATTCTTTTATCGAATCAAGTATTAATAATAATTTCACCGCTATTGTTTATTATTTCATAATTAATCAATTTATAGATTACTATGTTACAACGTTTTGACAACAAAAAAACGACAATAATGCCCATATCAATTTATTCTTTACTCATTTTTAAGAAAATTTACTTGTTTCTAATTTTTTTAAATTTAACAACGCAAGCAATGCCGAATATAAATAAACTATATAATATATATTTTAGTTCTCTTTCTTGAATAAACGTGAATTACAATTCATATCATAATACAAATAAAACATATAGAGTATCCTGTAACACATTTTATATGTCCACAATTCATTACTTATTTATTTCTCCCAATCTGTTTAACTTAAATATATACTTATTGTATGTTACGACTACCTCCAAGGTTTTGTTTAAACTGATTGCATGAGTTAATTTTTATTAATATAGTAATCAAGATAAATATTTATACTATATAGCAATCACAAAAATGTTTACCCATTATCTAAGTTTGATAAATTTGGAACGAAACAAAATGTATAATTATCTTTATTAGAACAATAAAATAATTTAACAATTGGAGATACTAAGTTAGTTAAACATATTCTCTGCGTTAACTTTGACCAGAAAATATCATTGATTAAAAATGAACTACATTTATAATCAATAGCTTTCTGCTTTGGAGGTCTGATATAGGCTAATAAAATAATAATTATCTAGTCTTTAAAAAAAAGAACTGTAAGTGTAACCATAGTCGTGAAAAAGTCTTTTTTACAAGACTCTTTTACATTTGGGAGACTGCAAAACCAATTGCAAATTCAATGTTAAATCATAATTAAATTTTTCAATTGATTTTGTGGTCTCTCAGATATAAAAGAGTATCGTGAGATAAACTATTCAGCAACAAAACAAATACTTCTTCAAAAACTCACAAGCTTTGACTAATTTTATTCTTTCTATTCTATCTTAATGTAAACGAGTAAGAAGTGTGATAGCTAAACTGATTTCATCCAAGAATATGTTTATAACTTTGATTATAACATGATAAAAATTTATTTCCAGTTTCTGCAAAATCGGCACCGTCCGCCAGCCCATCACCGACGGTAACACCTTCGATTATGTCTGCACAGTCTCCAGCTACGCCCACCAGGCGACTGATCAGCGCGACCAGCAACGGGTCCATGACCCTGATTCCAAATGGCAGATCAAGGGTAGCCGGAAAAGGATCATGTTTGGGACCATACCACCAGCAACCTCAGTCGATTAATAATAATAATGATTCGCTGCGGAGGAGTGATCAGCATACTGTTGGAAGGAAGTCGGAATCTTCAGAAAGGACGAAGAGGTGTCATACTGCACCAAGGGATAGGCATAGGGTGAGATATTATTATGTTTTTGTTTTTCTTAGGTTCATATTTCATAATGACAAATATTTTAAACAAAAGCAAAATAGTCTACAAAATTTACAATTTTATATTTATATATTTGGAATATGCTTCGAAGAAAATATATGCACACGATCTTTCAAAATTTGTTACAACCATGATAAATTAACAATATAATTAAATATTTTAGACGCATAATTTTGAATTTGTTTGCGGGTCAGCTAGTATATTTGTTTTATTACATACATATATATATATATAATATATATTATATAAGTGTCTTACATATTCATTATAATTGCCTTCTTTTAGTATTTTATTCATACCTTTTAGTAAGCGTTAATAATTGATCTAATCAGTATTAATTGAGAATGAGAAATTTTGAAAATTTTAACGATAGAAATTTAAAATTTTGATGCGGCTCATTATTCAAAACATTGATGAATTTTAAAAATTAGGCGTAGGCCCATAACATTATAGTATACTCTTTATGATCATGAACTCCATCATCAAAAGTTATCATGAAAAACGTCGAAAAAAATTTTCAACAACTAATTACGAAAAAACTCCCCGGCTGCTCTTTATCAAAAACCAATCACTTCGATTCTCAACAATGTCTTCTAAACAGTTTTTTAGTTTTTTAACACTAAACATACCATAACGGGTCAAATGACCCATTTTGAACTTTTGCATTGAAAATGCACGTATAATTTCATTGCGTTGCAAATTTGACTTCATGACTTTTTTTGAGTAATTAAAGTACAGTTATAAACAACATTTTTTTCTTGTTATGTTTGGTTTATTCTGAGTAATCCTTCTTGTATACCGATATCTACCACAATGGGTCATTTGACCCGAGAGAATTTTTTGGTTTATGAGATTGTCGAGTGATATTTTGTAGTCAGTAAGTTGCACATTATCTAAACACTGTTGCGTAAAGTAGTTCAACGAAAATAGCTCAGAATAATTTCAAGAAAATATCAAATTTTAGATTGAAAATAGCTTTTTATTGTTAGAAAAAGTGGCAGAAATTGAAAGTCTTGGTAAGTACCTAGATTATATTTTATTTTGATAGCTATAGTAATACAGGTTATTTTTTACCCAGAAAAATGTCGAAGAAAACAAGACATTACAAGTTCTTACAAGATATAAATAATATTGGCAAAGAGTTTTCAGAAATTAGTGAAGGTGAATTTTCTGAAAATGAAGATATTTGGTTGAAAATAAAAATGAGTTTGATTCAACAGATACCGACGATGAAGAAACAATAAATAAATGTTTACCTGAAACTGTTTCATATTACAATAAAACCAAATTTGGTGTAGACATGACAGATCAAATGGCGAGGAAATTTACTACAAAATCCAAGTCTTGCAGATGGCCTTTCCAAGTTTTTTTCAATATCCTTGATTTAGCTGGCATAAATGCCTGGATTTTGTACAAACAAACGACAGGAGAAAATATCTCGCAACAAAATTTTTTACTAAAGCTAGCAGAAGAACTTTTTTGCCCCGATTTTCGAGAAGTCTTTGAACACACCAAAACAAGAAACAAATACGAAATTATCGTTGACTAAGTTTACTACAGATGCTTATAAACATATGAGATGTCAAATAAACTGTAAGAGATACTGTAAAGAAAATAAACCAACAAAATTTGCTCTAAATGTAAAAAATATGCTTGCGGAAAATGTACAATGGACACAATTATATGTAAAAAAGGCGATTAACTATGATTTTTTTTTTATTTTTTTTTTGTAATAGAAATGCTCAACATACTTTTTTGTTTGATTATAATAAATTTAATTTTATTTTTATTTTCTTTTTAACATCCATATTTCATATATTCAACCATGAAACATAGAGTCGGGTCATTTGACCCGCTATGGTATAATTAGGTATATATTAAGTCTTGGTATGATTAGTGTTAAATTAATTCCGCATTATTGGCTAAATCTTTGACGAAAAAATTTTTACTTATTTGCCAATTGTGAAGAAACGGCTACGCAGACATCGTCCTTTTATGAAGTTTCAAGCTTTTTTTGAGGAAATGACGAATGTAAAATTTTGTTTTACTCATACATGTTTTGTTCAATTTCAATCTTAAAAGATTCAGAATAACATGAAACGCACATAAAGCACAGAATTAACGTATTTTCTGACGATAACATAAATTCTTCCTGCCTACAGTGAACTGTAATAAAAGCACACAATATGTTTCACGCTATATACTTTCAAATTTTGTTAATAAACAAGTAATCTAGTGACCTATACTTACAAGAGATTTTTAGCTTGCGATTAAATTATTATTTCGGGATATTATGAACAAAATATTTGATCCTATGCAACAAACTATAATTGTTAAAGTTTATTGATTCTCACAATCAGATTATCAGCTTTGCATATTTTTAATTAATAATTATAATTACATGCTTAAACGGCTATTAATTTTATTCTCCAAAATAACTATCATTAGTTAGCGCATTATCTAAGATTGAAAAATTTGGAAAGAAATGTATGTATTATGTTTGCATTAGTTACTGCTCAAATGGGACATTAGACTACTTTCAATGGAGTGAAATCTAAATTATTATGTTTTTATATTCTAACTTTTTTTTCTTGTTTATGTAATGATAGCTTACAATAGATTATAAAATTGTATAGTAACTTGCTAGTTTGGTATATTGCTATTTTTTATAAAAAAATATAAGTTACCGCTATTAAATATGACACATTTTGGCCTTTGGAATTTATGAATCTGTAGCATTGTATTAATATTACAAATAGTTATATATTATGTTGCTGAATCAAGTTTTTAATTCAAATATATGTATGAATAATTATGACTATAAATTTATTTCAGGTGGCCCCTCCAGTTGTGTGCTGGAACATTGCGCCGAGTATGGGCAGACCGTACAGTTGCCGCGAAAGCGAGTTGGCTCCGGTCCCTAGATATTGTCTAAACGTAGTTGAAAAATTTGGCTCCAGTCATGCAGGAGAGGTATGTTGATTCAAAAAATCAAATACAAAGTAAAATATTACTCGATAAATGGGTGGCTAGTCTTCATAGTATACGTATGATTTTAATCAAACTCCAAATGTAAATTAAAGATAGTTAATTCATTGTCAGATTTTAAATACAGAAATATCAATCAATACTGAATCAATTTGACCGAAGTGATTTAATTTAAATTGCTAAAGAAATAAATTCGCAGACAGCGTTTACAACAGGTCTCTTTATCCGGCAAATCAGTTTTGGGAAGGAACGCGTTCCGGCAAGAAAAAATATAAAAAAAATCGCTACATACAAAATGATTTAATAAGTAAATTTTATAAATTAATATTCAACTAATTTTTTTAATTTTTATTAATGTTCTTATTATTGTAATAAACATACATACATGTGCACACAATGGTTTTTGTAATAATTTTTCGAAACGGAACCGGAAAAAACATAATTCGTTTTCGAACGGAACCGGAAAAAACATAAGAACCGGTTTTTGAACCGGTTCATGAACCAGTTTTTAAATTTTAGCGTTCCGACAAAATATTAGCACAACAACCCACTGGTTTTATCAAAGTCGTTTTTAATTTAGTTACAAATTGAGATGTTTGAACTGAAATATTAATTACAAAACAGTAGTATATTTCAAATTTCACATATGTTACTTTAAGACCGAAAAGTGTCTGATGCCCGATTATTTCGGATATAGTTGGACTTGTTTCGGACATAGCGGGCGTTAGTCGAATAAAATAAATAATGTAAGACATTCATATAATGGAAATTGATTGTAGCAAAAAAAGCAATTCTATAAATACAAAAGCATAAGAACTGCAAAAAAATGTAATATTTTAATAATTGTATGAATTTTTTGCCATCTAAGGCAAAAATATAAGCCGTTCGATCGCTTGTAAATTCGCTTTTACAACGCTCGTTCGATCGCCTTTACAATCCAACATTTATTGGTAATTTTTTCAATCATTGTTTTATTGACATTTATTTATTGGTAAATTAGTTGACAATTTATAGCAGAAGAGTTACCCTGATATTTCAATAGACTTATTGTCTAAATTTCGGCCTACAATTTGAAATTTGTATGCATATTCATAGAAACTTTGATCTTTAAAAATCTGATGAAGTGCTGTGGAATTGATGATCACTCAATTATTGATTAAATCTGGTAGTAGATCAAAAAATTGCACTCCTAGACTAGTAATTCCCAACGGGGGGCACACGCCCCACAGAAAAATCAATTTTTTAATTCAAAGGGGGAAGGCAAAATTAAAATATTACACGACTTTAAACCCACTTGCTTTAGGTGATTTGATGTAATTTGTAAATACGTTAAAAATTTGTTAATATATTATGATCATTGTTTAGTTTAAGTGAGCA
>NW_020537324.1:30835263-30858084 GCF_003426905.1 Ctenocephalides felis
CTTCATAAAAAGCTTGAAGCTTTTTAAGCCCTCCTATTCCATATAAGCATACTAGTTCTACGTTTCCAGATATATATATATATATATATATATATCATGATGGTCTTGGATTTCCACCTTGTGCCCCGGATTTTTCTAAAAGCAATGTTTGTCCCGATTTAGATCTTTTGTTCCGGATTTAGATCTTTGTTTTCCGGATTGTCCCGGATTTTTGAGAAATATTGAATTGAATCTTTGGTCTAATATAATATAAAAGATTCAATTTAATATTTCTCAAAACCCGGGACAATCCGGACAAAAGATCTAAATCCAGGAAATATTGCTTTTTGAAAAACCCGGGGCACAAGGTGGAAATCCAGGACCATCATGGCAAAACCGGGACGTATGGTCACCTTATATTAAGGCCCCATAAACTAAACAACAGTGCTTACAACCACGAAAAAAACTTTTCTTATTAAATTTCACACATCAACAAACAACAGCCGTTTACCTCTTGATAGCCAAGTCGTAAGGGATTGCTGGTTATACATTCTTTGCCCTCTACTTCCAAATACTGTTGTTAAAAAATACCTAATATTACTTGTTTTTGAGATATTGACGGTGGACCTTATTACTCGCGGACTTTCAATGATTAAAATAAATCTTAACAGGTGATTATCTAACAGGTTACCACTAAATATAGTTTTGATAAAAATATTCATTTAAAATCCCTAGAACCGCATATTATGAAAGGCACATAATATGCAATGCCCACATAAAACTTCACATACTTCATATTTATATTTCATATTATATAATTATATATTTTTACAGGTATTGACTGGCAACAGTGATACAGCTTCAGTGGTGGAGCATCGCTTATTGCCTCCAATATTTGCAAGTAAAGTCCGCCTGTTTCCGCACAGTTTGCATAGAAGAACTGTGTGTCTGCGTGCCGAATTACTTGGCTGCATGGATGACGGTAAAGTTGTGAGTACAATTTGTTGACATATTTATGTACGTTAATGTTATACGAAATCAAACGAAAAAAAATTCTCTGCCTTCGAGTCATCTTGAACTTGAATGAAATCAAACCTATCACTTTATTATAAAGGTTTGAATTGCGCCCCCTCTCCATATGTAAAATATAAAGGTTATACAAAGAACTGTTGAACCTAAATCAAAAACACGAATTAATCTTACAAAACATATGAATAACGTACTTAGAAATTATTTTCAGGTATAATAAACTAAAAATTATGCTCAAAAACAAATTCTTCCTTGAATGGAATCGAATCCAAAGTAATGCTTAGAGCAGTATTACCCATTATTTAAAAATACTCTAAAATAATTTACATAATTCCCTAGAGAAACCTTGAATTTATTCACGCCTACAAAATGCACAGGAGTATATTTTTACCCCCATCAATCATGTTTTTATATAGAACACTATTGAGACCTAAACGTAAATGCCCGCCAGTTTCGAATTGCATGTTAGTGCAACCAAAACGGAAATTAAAGATACATCGACTGCGATAATCGAACCACGAACATCGGTTTTATACTCAATTGCTAATCACATTTACATGTACGATGTATTTTTGTATCGTAAAACCTCTTTATAATGGACTGTGTGAATTGCCCAGTTCGAATTTATTTTAACAACTTTCTTTAAAAATTTCCTTAATAATTATATTCTAAGTTTATAGAAGTTTTTAACCCTATATTTATTACCAATTATAATTCAAGTTTTTTAGAAGTTTTCAAGTTTAAATTCATTATCAATTTTGTTATGTTCATAGAGTAATATTTATATTTAAATATTTTATATTTATTACCAATTATAGTTCAAGTTTATAAAAGTTTTCAAGATTGAATTTTCATTAAGTATTGAACATAAAGAATATCGTTTTGTAATTTAACCCTTTCGACTCGGATGCCGCCCAAAACAACAAAACCATTTTTTTAAAATTATGGAACATTTTAAAAATGTTAAATTCGAAAATTCATGATACACTTTAATTTCTGTGAATATCAGCTTAGTAGTAGCTGCCACTACTTAGATCCAAATTAATATTTGGATTATTAACAATATTTCGATTGATAATATTAACCAATAGCAAGTTATCTAGCAATTAATATTTAAAGAACGAGCCGAAAATCGAAAATGATTTTTTTTGCATTTTTCGACGTTTCCAAGGTTTCTGAACACTGAAAAAAAAGTGTGTGTGTGTGTGTTTTGTACGTCAGCATTTTTTCGTCCACGTTTTCGGGCGCTCGGATCAACCGATTTGAATGATTCAAAAAACATTCGATTCCTATTGGTAGGGAGATGTGCTGATTAGTTTTAACTTCCCGAAGAAGAAGTTTATATTTTCATCAAAAAATCCGATTCTCTAATTTTATGTTTTCTCGACGTTTCAAGCCATTCTGAATCGAATGAGACTAAATTTGGAAAAAGTATGTGTGTGTGTGTGTGTATGTGAACAGATTTTTTGCGAGGCGTTTTCTCGAAAACGGCTGGGCCGATTTCAAAATTTAAAAGCCATTCGATTCAATTTTGTGCGACGATCGGCCAAGCCGTTTCTTTATAAATCGCAGAAAAGTGAAAAATTTTTCGTCTACGTTTTAGCCCGCAATTCTGAATCGATTTTGAAAATTCAAAAACCGTTCGATAGATATTGGTTGGGAATCGTGCTGATTAGTTTTTGGTAGAGATCGGCCGGGCCGTTTTCTTGTAATAAAGTTTAAAAAAAAAATTTCGACGATTTTTATGTTATTTTTTTTTGACGGTAGATACCATAGTCTTCTAGATCATACTACATACTATAACGGCCCTACGACAACTGTTCAGCTTTAAAAATTCGTCAAAGTTTGCAAAAAAATGGTATCGTTTTTTGGCATTTGTCAAAATTAGACTTTTATTCGACGTTTTCTCAAAAACGCCTGAACCGATTTTAGAATTTAAAAGCCATTTGATGTATTTCGGTGAGGACTATCGTTTGTCAGTTTTGTGCGACGATCTGCCAAGCCGTTTCTTTTGCAATTTGTAAAAAAGTGTTAACTTTTCGTCCATATTTAAGCTCATCCTACCGAATCGATTTTAAAAAATCAAAAACTGTTCGAAAGATATTAGTTGGGAATGGTACTGATTAATTTTAGGTGAAAATCTACCGAGCCGTTTTCTTGTAATTAACTGTTGAAAAAAAGTGTTAAATTTTCGTCCACATTTAAGCTCATCCTACTGAACCGATTTAAAAAAATCAAAAACTGTTCGAAAGATATTTAGTTGAGAATGGTACTGATTAATTTTAGGTGAAAATCTACCGAGCCGTTTTCTTGTAATGAACTGTTGAAAAAAAAATTTAAGCCGATTTTCATGGAACTTTTTATGGCGATATACATCATGGTCTTATAGAACTTACTGTGATATTACGGCATTACGACAAGTAGTTTAATTTTAAAAATTCGTCAAACTTTGCTAAAATTATTACCGTTTTTTTAAAGTAGGATTGATGAAGTATATTATTTACACTTTTTTTTATTTTTTGTATGTCGATAATAGTTCAGATTTTAATTTTGATTCTGGCTAAAGTTCTAAAGCTCACTTATATACTTTAAATAAAATAATTTTAACTTTGTTAATGCAGTCTATATAATTCTATAAATATTAGGGAGGGTACAGTATTTATAATAATCAATTTGAAAAACTTTTTATATTCATGAACATTTTGTTACGGTACGGGAAGTTCCAGCAATTTTTCATGAGGCACGATGCCATACAACCACTTGTTTTTTTTCCTAAAATTTGTCATTCAAGGAAAAGATCGCAAATAGATCCAACGTCTTTCTCTAATTCAAAGGTATTTCATAATAATTTGACCATTGTGAAATATAAAATTTTTGGATTTTTTTTTCCAAAGATTTCATTGTATATAACTTTGATCTAATATTTCAAAAAAAAAAAAAAATTATACAGCAGATGTCGTACAACTTTTTTCAATTTAATTTAGTTTACTTTTAAATTTACTATTTATTATTGTTCACACCCTTGCCAATGTAAAAGTTCAGTTGGTACTTTTCACCCTACCCACGTATTTTAGTATGAATCAATTATTTTTTATTTTTATTCAAATATGAAATCGTTTTAAAAATTCTAAAATCGATAAGTTTAACACCATGTTAATTTACGCTATGTTATTTCTAGCAGTTATTTGTTAAATTGCTATTTAGATACTTATTAGCATTTATTAGAATCTACAATAACTATTTAGTACTAGTAATACTTTTTAGTACTAGTAACATTCTATCTATGATAAAATATCCAAAATATATATTCTATCGTTTGATCAGAAATAAAATATCCTAATAACTGAAAATTGTAATTGAATAACTATTTGCTCATAAAACTAAGTTTCAATTAATTCGCCTCCAGCTACAAACTTAATTCAAAGCGAATAACTATATAAGCATATAGTTTGCATATCTCATCTCGGTGCTTTACATCGTTTGCAGATGGAGAATTCAAATCCAGACGAATTTGTTAGATAGTTTGTTAGATAAAACGTTTGATCCTGGTAAATTATGGCACAGAGGATGGTGTGCTAGAAACATATGTATCAATCGATGGATAATAATGGAGCTGGATAGCTATTATTAGATAATATTTTTGTTGGATAGGCTGGGGCACAAAGGTCCAATTTGATTTTCAATAATTGAAATGTATCAAACACGTATCAAATTATGTTCAGCAAAACATTTTTTTCTAATTATAGAAATGTTTATGTGATTTTTTTGCCTTATAGACTTGGTAGGAAGTTTACCAATGTACAATGTATTATTTTAAATTTCAAAAGAATTTTATGAAATAATAGATATTTTATTCAACCAATGCAAAATAAAAAGTCCATGAGCACATTTTTTACAAAGATTACACCGGGTACAACCTTGAAATATTTTTTAATCCAGATGTAATTATTTTGTCAAAACAAGCAGAAAGTTTTTTGAATCATTCAAATAGGATGCTTAGTTCTCTCAAAAACTGTCATTTTTTGCACATTTAGCTCGGTATATCCGAAACGGCTGGACCTGACTTTGCCAAAATCTAATCACAACTTCTCCCCATCATTACGAATTGAATGTTTTCAGATCATTCAAATCGGATACTACGTTCTCTCAAACACGCGATTTCTACTTTCTGCACTCTTTTCTCCGTATCTCCGAAAAGGCTGGACCTGCCTTCGTCAAGAACTAACATCTCTCTATCAATAGGAATCGAATGTTTTTTGAACCATTCAAATCGGTTGATCCGTGCGCCCGAAAACGTGGACGAAAAATTTTATCTATACATACACACATACACATTCATTTTTTCTGAGGTACGCCAAAATGTTCAGAAAACTTCAAATCATGAAGAAATGTAATGTTTCAATTTCGATTTTTGGACGATTACAATAAACCCTAACTAACTACCCTACGGGAAGTTAATAATAACACATATTTTAAAATAATTAAAGTATTCTTAACATTTATATTCAGATTTCGTAAACTAAGCCAAGAATCTAACTTAGAAAACAAATACTTTTGTTATAAATTTTCAAACGTGACAGTTTATATTTTGCTAGCGAACTTGCTTGATTTGAGTCGATGACTGACTACACATATTTTTCTCTCTACTTTCAAATATTTTTGTTAACAATATCCTAACTTAACTTATTTTTAAGATATTAGTGATGGATCTTTTTACCTACGGACCTTTCAAGCGCACTATACTCTACATACTCAAGAGCTCTGAACAAGAAATTCAGTTAAGAAAAAACTACATGTATATTGAACATATAAAATATGTTATACGACAAATTTTACAATTCCGAAAGAAATAACTATGTAGATTAATTTATTTCGAAATAAATTATGATCAATTTCGTTATTTTCTTGTTTATTTACTAATAATTATAATATTTTTGACGCATAGCAGCTATTCCTTACAACATTTTTAAAAATGGAATGTCTGATAAAATAAATGAAATGCGATGATAATAGTTAATTAAAATATAGCATAATACACACATTTGTTAGCAATTGTATATCACCTGCTCAAATAGAACAAAAATAAAATTTGCCGATTATAACTCAATTAGTGCAATGCAATTAAGTTTGAGATAATTTACTGCTCATGTATAAATTTCCTTTTCATTGAATTAGACGTTAATGAAAAAATGAAACATGTTTCTTTCTTTGTAATAAGGAATGCATCAGTTATTCTGTATTTCCAATTTCCCGGGGCTGTCAACTATTCTGGCAGAAGCGCCGGAAGGTCAAACGACCTACGTCACATGCATAAATAAGGAGAACTTTTCGGAGACCTCGACTGTTGAACTTGTCTGATCTCGGGATAAATGTCATATGTCTGGATTCGTACATGTTCATATAACGAATGGCACATTAGCTATTTATTTACATCACTCACTGAGGATAATGAGAAATTAAATTTTCATCTGTTGACTAAAACATAGAAGAGCGTCGAACCAATATAATTGTTACTCAATTCAAAACGCAACTCAAATCAATGGTTCTCATGATTTTTAAATCTGTTGAGAAACTTTTGACAAATCATTGATAAGTAATTATACTTTTATTTGTGGTTCCCAAAAAAGTTAGAGCTAATACTTTAGATATTTCAAACTGTGATAAATAATTTGATAGTTTTCTTTCTGAAATAAATAACTTAACTAACATACAATAAGCGTATAATCGTAAATTCTATTAATTATAGTACTAGGTATAATATTTGATTTTCTGAAACTATTTGGTGTTTTTGATAGAATTTGATTGATTCAAACTTTAACTATTTACCACAAATTAATATTTAAAATATATATTCATCCAGAAACAATATCTCATAATCTTAAATGTCCAATTTTGGCTTTTCAAAATTTTATCAATAATCATTTTATTATCTGAAACTCAAACTGTTTGTCTGACTTATTTATATTCATTTATATTTATATTCATATTTTACAATAGTTTTAATATATCATTCTAATGTATGCAATATAACAATTGTAATACATCTTAATTAACTTATGTTTCACATTAATTCTAAATCTAGTAGAAATATATTGTTTAATCTATTTTATGATCGATAAATAACATTCAAATGAGTATTTATTTAAATTAAAAAAAAACTTTATCTAACTTCTATATTGATTTTTTTCGGGTTTTTATAACTTTTGTAACATCTTTATGGCAAGGAAAATATTTTACTTTTATCGATTTTGCACTCTAAACATTTATCTATTTGTCTTTCATGATAATCAACATATAAAATTATTAATTATTAAAAGGTAGTCCTTCCTGCACTAAGTCTTGGCATTTATTTGGTTTTTACAAACTAGTTTTTGGATGGTTTAATATTCAAAACATTAGTTTTAAATTTTTATCTTTATCTTTATTTCAACGATTATGATAATTGGTATATTAAATAAATATTTATCGCAAGTAAATAAACCTTTTATTAACTATTCTTTTTGTGCCTTCAAAGTTGATTTAAGAACTTTTTTGTGAAATACTTTAAAGTGGCTAACACAAAGCCATATACCTTTTTTTTAATTTACTAAACTTTTTGTATCTTTTTTATTATTATCTATCACAGTTGATAATAAAATATAATTTTATTAATTTTAATTAATGAAATATCAACAGCTATTACTTAAATATTGTCAGTTAAAAAAATGAAAAAGCTACTGGTTACACACAAAAATCAAAATGCATTATTAGTAATCAGTTTTAATTCCTTATTTTATATAAAATTGAGGCATCTGATTTTTGGGACAAAACATTAACTTGTTTGCAACTCTAGTATTTTTTATTGTTAACAATAATATGTATTTATAATTAAGTTCAGAATTAATTTATCTGATTTTCATGAGTAATCTTTAACTATTTCAAAATTCTCTAAACTGGCCATATTTTTAATAAGAGTAGTTGATATATATTTTTAACTAATTATAACTTTTGATATTTGGAAAGTAATCCTTGTTGAGATAAATTGAATTTGAAGAGATCTTCAAAATTTATTAAACGAGTATCATTATATTATTAACACTAAAGATGCCGCTTTGATATTTCGACGCTAAATTAGATATGCAGCGTAATTCATTAACAAAATGTTCAAAATTTTCAGAAAAAAAAAATCAAAATACAAAAAAATACTAATTTTTCAGAAAAGTCCATCTTTTTAAAAAAAAATCAACATTTCTCAAAAATCTTACTTATTCAAAGTATTTTTAAAAAAATATAGATTTTGGTACGGGAAGTTTCAGCAATTTGCCTTAAGGCATGATGCCATCACCACTAGTTTCCACCACTAGTCATTGAAATATTATTTATCACTCATAATGGAGATTAAACAATATTTTTTTGGTAGATTTAGAATATGTAGGTTATTTAAATAAATTTCTTAAATGTGTAATGGATTATTACCAAGTAATAATTCTTTTCAATTTTTATAAAATGAATTAAATTATGCAGTTACATGATTACCTCTATATTATGAATAAAATTATTTCCATAACAGAAACAAAATCTTGGAAAACTCTCGTCCCGTCGTCCTAGTCGAGTCCTGAACGCGACATGATTTTTTGCAATTTTTATTGGCTAGATGTCTCCAGCATCGAGCAATATCATAAGTGCTATCCTTGCTCTCACAAAGCTTTTTCGTTTGTATTTTATCGCAATGTGTATGCTTGACTATTTATTTATTTATGAATGACAGAGACATTAACCTCAGGAAGCAATACCGAGCACTATACGACCAGGAATAAAACCATCATGTAGTGGCTTCGGCTGTTGACCGAAATGATATTGGAATCCGCGGCCTTTCTGATATTGCCCATGCCAATGTACAAAGATTCTAAACATTATGGGAAATAAATTTTGCTTTCAAAAATACTGAAGTATTTTAAACTGTAACTAAGGCTATATAATCAGTAAGTGGCGATTTGCTATGAATTCTAAAGCTGAGTTTTAAGATATGTTTCTGAGAAGTACTAAGGAGCAAACTAAATTATTATAGGCTCACAAAAAGTGGATTCATTATTAAAAATCATCTAAGTGTTAAGTAAATTTTATTTGGTACCAGTTGTACCCATTCACAATTCGCTATGTTTTATTTTAAATTAAAAATTTGAACAAAAATGCATATTTGTTACATCTAGTCTACGAATTTCCAGTGTGTTCCAGTCTACATGTCTATATTATATATATGAGTATCTGTCGACCTCTCTACTTGCGCACCAGTTTTCCTCCCTACCAATTCACCAATCCGCCAATTCACCTGTTTGCCACTACACCTGACAACCTGTTTATCAGTCTACTAACTTAGCTGTCCACTAATTTGGCAGTTCACCAATTTATATATTAAACAATTTACCTGTTCAACAATTTACCGGTCTATCAATTTACTTGTCTACCAATTTTTAATCAACCCATTTATCCTAAACTAGTTTCAGATTTGCTGGTTCGATTCCCGCTGCAACTTTGATGTCGAATTTCCACTTGGGGTTATAGATTATAATAAAACTACAAGTGAAAATCTTTCTTCGTGATCATAGTTGCATCACTCAATCATATATAAACTATTAGACGTAAGAGCTAATATATAATAAATCCACACATAGGAGAATGGTGAACCGTTGGGTTGCCTCTCATAATAATACCTTAGATCATAAGCGTTGAACAAACAGCTTATAGAACATATAAATAGTAAGAGTTCTGGTTGCTGTTATAACAATAATAATAATAATAAAAAAAAAATTATCAATCTACCATTTTACCCGTCAACCCGTTTTACATATCTACCAATTTACTTGTCAACCTGTTTCCTATCTACATATTTTTCTAAGCTAAGTTGTCTTATCTACCATCTTACATATCCTCCAACTTACCTGTCTCACGGTTTATCTATCTATTAATTTACCTGTCTACCTGTTCATCTGTCGACGTATGTATCTATCTACCAGTTTACCTGTTTACCTATCTTTCAGTTTATCTGTTTGCCAGTTTGCTAGTCTACCAATTACCAAATAATTAAAGAAGAAATAATAACTATGATAACTCTTACAAAGTAGATGTTGGTGATAGGAGGTTAAAAATTTAGAGTTATGTCAAAAAATAAAATTGACCGAAACAATTTTTTTTTAAAAAAAAGTCTTCAGGTGGCCAACCCTTATAACTTGAGATGAGAATACTTAATTGGTATTTTAATTCAAAGGAATAAAAAAAAATTAAATTATCTGGCTAGCAGCCACAGCCTTCATTACTGGAAAGTTTCATATGTGTATAAATGGTTAGCTCTATAAAGAGTTAGCATTTTTGTTGTAATATACATACGAGTAGTATGGAGTTTGAATTTTTGCAAAATTCAAAATGTCTTAAACATTTCTAGTGCTGCTCAATAACTATTTTATAATTAGTATATTGTAATATTAAAATTCTCATAAGTTTTGTATAATTTCAAAATACTATCAATAATAGGAGTATATATACTATTATTAATTTAAAAGTAGTATTTTCGTATTCCATTACTTACAATATTGCTAATATTTTTGCTTAACTTTTGGGTAATTGAATTTATTTTTATTACTGTAAACTCAATTATAATACATAAAAGTTCATAAAATATGTTACGTTTTGAATAATTTTTCCGTAATTACATTACATTGTGAATTGAATAAGAAAGTGGATATGAATATATGTATGAAATTGAACATTGAACACAAGGATATAGTAACTACTAACAAATAAATAGTCAGGCAGAATATTACGTGCAAAAATAATTTCAGAACTAAGAAATGAGTTTTCGAAATTACTTTAGGAATCGCTGTGACAACCTGCCGGGTTTATGTCAGATCGTAAAACAAAGAGTCGTGCATTTGTATATTATGCATAACTGATTCAAAGTGTTCTAGAAATGATATTGTAGTAATCTTATCAGGGCATATGAATTTTTGTGAAGAAAATAAGTGAAATACGTAGAAGGAATTTTATTTTTTAAGGTGTATAGACTTATGTAATTTTTGTACTTTATTTTAATTTATACAGAAAAGCATTTAAATCACTTAAGTGAAAATATATTCAATAAGGATTTATTACTATTATTATATTATTATTTTATTTATTATTACTATTATTTTACACATTATTATATTATTATTTCATACTTAGAACTGTTGTAGTATCAGACTTGCATATAAAAATAATTTTCATTTTAATAACGTCAAAAATATATAGTAACCACGAATAATACAAATTACTTCAATAAACTTACGTTTCTTACACGACACAGATTTTTCATTTGCTTTATTATTTGCAGAATCAACCCGTATAGAAATGGTATAATCGAGAGTGAATCATTTGCACTCGAACTTGTAGTAACTCACTTCCGTTGCATTTGTACGGATTTACACCTCAGTCGCGTCTAAAAAAGTTTTACTACTAATCACAAAAAATAAAAATTGAAATTGAAATAGAAGGTAAGAAAAAACTTGTTTCATAAATGCAAAAGTTTATAAAGTGTTTTTACATACGTACATGCTTTTACATATGTACCATTCACTCAAAAATAAGACTGTACTAAACCGGTAATGTACTAAGTTACAGTGCAGAATAATATCCTTCTCGTATGAATATAAGGATAAATATATTGTTTCACAAATAATGTTCCCAGTAGTTGCTGCTTTTCAAGGAACTCGAGCAATGATTCAAAACATAGACATTGCTTGTAAACCGAGTCGAACAATACAATTAACAAAGCATTCAGAAATCCTTGCGATTTAAGACGAATATCTTTGATTTCAACATGCTGTTTTGCATCAAGTATTGTATTGTTACCTGAGCATAGACATAGACCGCTAGGATACCATTCAGACAATAATATCACTGTCGAAGTGCACAGGAGCCGAATGCAAATGTAAAGACCAACTAGGAATGGACCGAGTAGAACAGATGGAGATATTTGCATGTTAACAAACGTCTTAGAGAATTAAATTATTTACACTCTGACATCATCAGTTGAACATTTCTCCATTAGCAGTTATGCAATATAATAATTATCCATTTTCTACTAGTTTAATTACCGTTTTTTCTTCATATGTATTAATAAAGCAAGTAAATTATGTATGAAGAACAAAAAAAAAACTGGTTTGGGAACATTAGATCGTTACTTTTATTTTTTGCAAATTTTTCTATTGCCAATAGCTGTAAAAAATTACCATTTTGCGCTGGCTCATGCAAATAGTATTTCAATTCTCTTAAATATAAACAAAGAAGTGATTTTTTGTCAGAGAAAAATCGGCTAAATTTATAATATGAGTGACATCTAATTATATGCAAAATATTGAAACTGACGTAGGCAGAAAAATCGCGTATTTACATAACGAATAATTTTAGTTAAAACTTGGTGATATCAAAATAACATCATTTCATTTATTATTTAGACATATGAACTTGAACTTAATTTAACCCTTTCGACTCGGATGCCGCCGAGTCACGCAATTCGCGAGTGGAAAGGGTTAAAATATTTCACGATAGAGAATCATTGAGGTCTTTTATATATTATATTCGTATAATAATTTCGACTTTATAAACTAGTAGTATATTTAGAGTCAAATAGAGCTCTAAAAAGTTACATATTTATAATTATTTTTAGTAAAAAATTATGTTGAAATATCAATTTTGATCAGATACCAAAAAAGATCTGCATTTACATTTTGGATAACATAATTTTATTATTGTTAATAGAAATTATAAGTCAAATATTTTATAAAAAATACTAAACTAGATAAAAAATAATTTATTCATTTATATGATTGTTGTTCCTCGAAATGAGTACCTAATGTACATGGCGTCTCCACCGTTTTATAAAAATATTGCTATCCGATTCAGGCATTTATAACATTTATTTATAATTAATTAAGCCAAGATATTCTAATATTCATATATATATATATATATATATATATATATATATCCGTAGAATTTTCAAACTAACAAACCCACTTGAAACAAACCGAATAATCTATCATAGCAAGAGAAATTATGCTATGTTAGACATATATAATTAAAAATATCTAAGGTAGATATTACATGCTATAAAAAATAAGAAACTGCATTTTTAGTTATGCAAATAAGATGTTTTGTCTCTAAATTTTATTATCTGCAAACTATCAAAGTATTTTGGGCTAAGTTTCTGTGATTTTATCAAGGATTTTATCACTTTAATCGATTTTACTCTTTTTTATTTATTTTTTCATTCAAGTAACACAATTTGTTCCGTATATTAGGAACCAGTGAATTTATAGACTTCAATGTACATAATCTATAAAATCATTCTGTCATTTACTGTGGCAAATTAATCAGCTTGAGTTTGTTCTACAATGTACAACTTATTAATAGTTTCATTTATCATTTGGTGCTTTTTTAATTGCGCGTCCTACTTTGGTAATGCTGTTAAAAATGTCGAATGTTGATTTAACGGAGTTTTTTTATTTGCCATGTTGCAAACAAATATGTACATTTATGAAAAGGGGTCAACTAAATGTACAAATAAAACTGGTAGAACATAATCATGATATCGCGTGATTTTATGCTTTGCATAAAGTTCTTATACCACCATCACGATCTATTTTGGAAATATATATATATATATATATATATATATATATATATACATATACATATATATATACATATATATGTAAACTTATACATATATCTTTTGTCTTTTGGATTCTTATTGATAATAAGTCAGACGTCTCATTATTTATAGACCTGATGAACTTTGTCATTAGTAGACTTTCATCATTATGTTCGTGAAATCAAACGTATTTTTCTTTATCCCTTATGTTATATAATTCAAGATAACGACGTCGTACTAAATTTAGATGTGCTTTGGTATTTGATATAAGTGTTCGTAGAACTATGGTTTTTTCTTCCATTAATGGCGTATAGATTGATTTTGTTGTTGTTTCCACATTTTAAGTATTTCTTACAGTAAAACAAATAATCAGTAGAAAGGACTTATTTTTATACGTGCTCGTTAAGGAAATTCACGTATGTATGTATTAGTCTAAAGGTTAAACCTATGCAATTATTTTATTTTTAGAGTCCAATTTACATGAGCGCGTACCTTTTAATGATGTGCTATAATTATAACTACAATAAACTTTTTTATTTTACTTTAGTACTGATTATGTTTTAGGTTAAAGTACTTACTCTAATGTACAATTTTTATAGCTTACTTCAAACTATTTTTAACTTTAATTCTATTTAAAATTGTAAGATATTATAATGAAGGTTTATCAAAATAATGGGCCTTGCAAAAATTGCAAACCCGTAAAAAACAAATTCGAACTGATGATTTATATATATGTCGGAAAATTTCTGTTATTTGACTTAAAGAAAAATATCATTTACACCTACTTTTAGTACAATTTCCTAAAAATCTCAACATTACACTTTACACTAAAATCTAATCAAATTTTAAAGAATTCATATAATTCAACTAATTTTCTTATTACCATGTTAATTTTGATTAAAAAAATCTGAAGCATTTTTTAAGAAACTTAATAAATAAAACATACGTAGTACTTAATATTATTTAAATCAATGGCTACTTTTTTATACAACTAGAGAAGTTTTGTAAACTGCTTGTTAGGTAGTTGATACAGATAATTAATTTTCGTGAACAATGCTTAAATCCACAACTTGAAATAGAAAAATTTTTGCGACAACGATTACAAAAACTTTTTTGCTAGTTCCATAGAAATGATGTGGTCGACCATCTTGTAAACTAATCAATGGTTATTAAATTTGCCAAACCAATTCAGCTTTTTTGAGAAAACGCTGACGAAATTCTAATATTGACTAATCACATCACAAAAGCGACTATTTTGACTCAAATTTCATGTATTTTTTCAAACTTTGATGAATTTTGAAAATTGAACCACATTTGTAGGACCTTAAAATTTTAGAATGTTAAGTATGACCATGATCTCTATGATCAAAAAATAACTGATTAAAATCGTCCAAAAATTTTTTCATATTTAAATACAAGCTCTGCCGATCTTTACTAAAAACTAACTAACCCAATTTCCGACCAATATCCCTCGAACAGTTTTTGAATTTTTAAAATCGATTTAAGATTGCGGGCAGAAACAAACTTCTTTCAAATTTTCTTCCAATCGCATGTGAATGACTTGAAACTTGGAAAATATATAGATTTGAATTTGTGTGTGTTTTTATGTATCTTAAATTAGTATAATATCATTAGTATTATTAATGTGTGTACGTAATCCATTTGAACACCTGACGCGCGTTCACAAGCATAACAAACATCCCATTGCAATAACTAAAAGCGATGGCGCAATGAAAAACATTAGAGTTTTTTTGCCCTACGAACTCCCAGTCGTAATAATTTCATATATATACAAAACATAATGAAATGAATAGCGAATGTCGCGCATATGCAAAAAAAACATAAATGGAGCAAAATGGAAAAGCCGCGTGGAAAAACGACGAACTTTGCGCCGTCCCGTTCCATCTCTAACCGTCCTCCGGCGTGTGCTTCGGAGCTTTCCTTCGCGCTTTTTCTATTTCCCGTAAACCGTGTAGTTTTTCACGATCCGGCTAATTCGATTTGATGGCGCTCGGTAAATGTTTTTCATTGTGACGTATAAAACTTCATTCGTGCCACTGTGATTAACCTATTCTCTCTGTTACTCGCTTAGAGCGGAGCGAAACTTGTTGATAGATATGGACGAGAAATTTGTTTTACTGTTTTCATGCACTTTTTTGTCATTCGGTTATAAAACATTTATCAACTCGTAAATTCTATTTTTTTATTTTGTTAGTTAATAAAATTATTTTTTTAGTTAAATTTTTTAGATTAATTTCATTCAATCTTTTTCATTTGAACCTGTAAATGCTTTACTACATACTAGACTTTCTTGCAAATTACAACTAACCCCAAGGTTTTGTTTCTACCAACCTCATGTGATTTTTCACATAAATGAGGATAAATATAAGTTATAAACTACGTATAAAATCAAATGATTAATATTAGTAGAAAGTATTAAGAATAAAATTGTTTTAAACTAATATATTTATAAAATTAAATATTTTGTCAATCTAAATCTTTAATATCGTTCATAAATAAATTAACGCATATTTTTAATACAAAACGTGCATTTTTCTAATATAGTTCTAAGATATATAAATTAGAAGGAGCATTACAAATTGAATTCTCAATTAAGCCTATTATACACTATATATAAATATTTAAAATTAGATGCAATAATAGGTAAAACTAATCTAAACTTGATTAAAGCTAATGTGAATAATATTGCTTGATTTGGAAGATAATGTTGATTACATCATTTTTAGCCTCCCGTATTGCAAAGTTATAGTAATGGACCAAAAATCAAAATTTCTGCATATCTTCATGTTTCAGAGCTTTCTGAACATTTTCGCATTCCTCAGAAAAAAATGTAGTGTGTGTGTATGTGTGGAGACAATTCTTCGTCGGAGATTTCGAGCGTACGGATTATCCGATTTGAATGGCTCAAAAAACATTCGATTCCTAGTGATGAGCAGAAGACGTGCTAATTAATTTTTGGCCAAGACAGGTTCAGCGGCTTCGGAGATATAGAGCAAAAGTGGTAAAATATCTGTTTTTAAAAAAACGGTCTAACTGATTTGAATGAACCAAAATTTTCTGCTTGTGTTGACGAAACAATAGCTTTTGAGGAAAGATTTTTCTTTATTATTTTTTTTAATTATTAAAAAATAATTCGGATTTTAATTCTAATTTTAGCTAAAATTCTAACCATCGCTTATATACTTCAAATAAATAATTTCAACTTTGCAGTTCAGTTATATAATACTTAGAAATATTAGACAATGTTCTTCATTTTTAATTCAATTGATTTAGTTTTTTTATTTATTTTTTATAAAATAAGAATAATGAAAGTTACATTATTTATAAAGAACTATTTGAAAACATTGTATATTTCTCGAATGTTTCATAAAGGTACGGGAAATTCTAGCAATTTGTCTTAAGGTACGATGCCATACACCACTAGTTATTATATTAGTTTCCTAGCTCTTCCCATTGTCAACATACATTCAATTTGTATGTAATGTAAACATTTGTATGTAATATTATACATTTTTAAATATTATCATAATATATTTAATATTACATTCTTAGCCAGAAAAAAATGTTGATATACATCTGAGATCTTGAATATATAATGATTACATATGATTTTTAAAATTTAGAGTTTTGTAATCTTATTGTGTGTCAATAATAAGTTTTTTTTATCTTGTGATATTATTAAGGTCGTCTCAATATATACTATAATAAAGATTCGATTAAATTTAAATTATTATATCTAAAGCGTGAATTCTATTAAACATTATCCACATTGTAGTATTACGATCAAAAAGTTTTTACGAGCGAAGGAATGCGCTTTTGAGCTCGTGATATAATTTTATATGACCATTATAGTAGGGTTGTAATATTGTCATAATGTCCCATATACATATTACCAGATACGAAACACAAAAAGTTGCCGGTGGAGAAACTAAGATAAAATCTGCTAATGCATTCCGTATTTATCTGAACTACCTGCTGTATAAGCCGTCGCAGTTCCAAGGATTCTCAATTATTGAATTTATCTTACAAATAGTAAAATATATTTATGAATAACATGGAAATTCTTATTGTTTTATTTGACAATTCTGATATTTAAGGTTTGCAGATATATGTAATTTTTACCATAACAAATAGACAAAAGAAAAACAATCTTTACTATGAATATTACATGATAAGTATATGTCTCATTTAATTAATATTATGATTATTTTATTCCACACTTGAATACAAGATTGTGAGAAAAGCAATCTTGAATGTATTCTGAATGATATTATATACGAAGGCACTAAATTTGAAAAGACAAAATTAAAAATATCGCTTTATGTTTCAAAGAAGAAATTTAAAACTTTTCTGTCCTAAAAGAACAGAACTGCTTGAAATAACTAAATCATTGAAATTAGTTAGTTTATTTTTAGATTTAAAATTATTTATTGTGATTTTTTCTTTAACTAACATATTAATGTTATAATTCTATACATTTAGCTTGTTAAGATTTATTAATAAAAGTCTGCAGTATGAACTTTTACTAATATTTAGCAAAAGCCTCTAAAAAGCCTCTTTTGTTAGTTCTGTTAGTTCAAACCTTACGTGGGTTCATAATGTCCATTTAGATAAGCAAGACTTTTTATTATTAGCTGCTTTCGATTGTAAAACATATAATAGGAATAAAAACCTACGGGCTAATAGTTTTTTAATATCACATATGGAAATTAGATGATGTCCTTCCGACCATGACATGGATACACGGATCAACTGTGAAGAATGATTCAAAACATTTTGTTTGTATTGACAGCGTGAAAAAAATGATTAGTTTTTGGTAAAATCAAACAAAAATACAAAATTAAAAAAAAATTGGAATTATCGAAAATAGCTTGGATTTCAATTAATTCTATCTAAAAATATAAATCTCGCTTATATACTTGGAATACATAATTTAAACTTATAATTTTTAGAAATATTAGTTAAGGTCCTTCATTCTAACTTTCCTTGATTCAGTTTTGTTTATTTATATTTTACGTAAACATATATAAAAGCCATTGTCCAATTTATGAGCTCTTATTTTTTTCTATAAAGCACAGATTATATAAGTTACAGTATTTATAATAATTTATTCGAAAACATTCAATATTTTTCGAGTATTTCATTACGGTGCCGGAAGTTCTAGCAACTTGCAACTTAAGGCACGAGGCCATGCCCCACTAGTTTTATTTCATACTTAACTCTCTATGTAAATCTTTTTTTACTTCTCTTTATTTTTTGTTAAAAATAAATATATAAACTAGTGGGTCATGACATGAAATATAAACTAGTGGGATGTATGGCATCGTGCCTTAAGGCAAATTTCTGGACTTCCCGTATCGTAACGAAATGTTCGAGGAATACTGAATGTTTTCAAATAGATTAATATTAATATTTTAACATTGTCTAATATTTATAAGAATTATACTCGTATAAACTGAATTGCAAAGTTGAAATTATTTATTTAAAGTATACAACTATAGTCAGAATTAAAAGTAAAATCTGAATTATTTTCGATATACAAAAAAAAATTTTTTTGAAAAAAAAAAATTGAAAAAAAAAGTTGAAACAAAATTTTTTTTCCAAAATCAATTATTTTGTTAAGACAAACAGAAAGTTCTTTGAACCATTTAAATCGGATGCTTAGTTCTCTCAAAAACTGCCATTTTTTACACATTTAGCTCCGTATCTAGGGACATTTAGGGCTTGCCTTTGCCAAAAACTAATAAATTGAATGTTTTTTAGATCATTCAAATCGGATGCTCCGTTCTTTAAAAAAACTCGATTCTTATTTTCTGCACTCCTTGCTCTTTGTCTCCGTAACTGCTGGGCCTGCCTTTCCCAAAAACTAATCAGCACATCTCCCTATCAATAGGAATAAAATGTTTTTTGAACCATTCAAATCGGTTGATCCGTGCGCCCGAAAACGTGACTGGAAATTTGTATCTATAAATACATACACACGCACACACACATCCATTTTTTCTGAGATATGCCAAAATTTTCAGAAACCTTCAAAACGTCGAGAAATGTAAAAATTTTCAATTTCGATTTTCGGCCCATTACAATAACTTACTCTACGGGAAGTTAACTAGTGACATCTTAAGGCAAATCGCTGGATCTTTATGTATTGCAATTTAAAATTTTTAAAAGCTTCAAAAATTATGTGAATTTTGCTATTTTAGAGACCAAACATTTTCAAAAAAAAAATACGGTGTAGCGTTTCAGCAATTTACCTTACAACACGATATCATTCACCACTGGTTTCTTTTATATTAAAACTATTAATTGTACTATTTTGCTGGATAAGTGACTGTTCTATGAAAAAATTCAATTCAAAAACATAACGTAACGGTCTATAACAACAATATTAGCTTTGTAAAAAGCTGTTAAGTTATTGACGTTAAAATTGATAAATATATAAATAATTTAGGAAAATGAAAATTGTTAACAAAAATAAATTCAGGGTTTTTGTTGTATATTAAGTAAATATCGTACAGTTTGAGTAATATTTTAACCATTTTCATTCAGATAGAATATAATGTACGTTGGCATATAAAACGTGTTCCTAAGACCTGTGATCTTTATCCTGGCGTGTGCATAAATGTATGCGGGTACATTTAACATTGTGTACGGCGTTACCCAGTACCCACACGCGATGTGTTTGAGTGGAAATGATGGATCGGTCGTCGCTTATGATGTATTTGACAATCCGAATATCATTTTTATTCATTCTTATTTTTATTCCACTGAACGAACGACAAGCTCCTTGGACTTTTTCCCGTACTAAAAGGCAACGTCTGACATGTTATAATGTATTATTTCAGATAGCCGAAATGCTGTATTTTCAGTTTTATCAAAGAGAAATGTTTTTGTTTTTGTTATATTGAGAAAAGTTTTATTGACAAAATTTAATGATAAAAGATTTTCTATGCTAATATGAGTATGTTTTATTGAATTAAGTTCGTGATTTTGTTTGTGATACCAGCTGGTTGAAAGATACACCTAAAATTCGTATCTGAAAGTAATTCAGCTCCAGTTTTCTAAAAATAACACTTTTAGTAATAGAATATTTGTATTACCATTAGCGTTTAATAAATGATCCAAATTTGTAGATAAAGTTATGAAGCAATTCGACAAGTAGTCTAACTAAAATTTTAATATTTTATTTAGATAAAATTTAGTATGTTTTAGAGATTAACAATTTTCAAATGTATTGAAAAGTGTATAGAACACTACACACACACATATATATACGAGGTGTGTTCAAAAAGTATCCGGAATTACTAATAATTAAATTTCGCGGGTCTGGAGTGTCTGATTGTCAAAATTTTATTTTTTTATTGTGTTAGTATACCCTGCCCCTAAAGTATGATGAAATTTTCAGCTATATTCACTGTTTACTTTGTCTGTGGTAGTCGCTAAGGTTCGACGTGTTTTTCTGAGCTCGGCGATTTTTACAATGGAAGAATTGAAAAGTCAAAGAATTTGTATTAAATTTGCGTAAAAAATGAAATAAAGTGTTGCAAAGTGCAAAAATTCACCAGATATGGCTCCGTGTGACTTTTTTCCTATTCCCAAAGTTGAAGAGACCCATGAAAGGACGGCGATTTTTCCTCGATTGAAGAAAATCGCTGAGAGTGCTCAAGGACATATCAAAAAGTGAATATCAAGGGTGCTTCGAAAATTGGAAAAAACGCTGGCATAAGTGTATTATATCTGGGGGGGGACTACTTTGAAGGGGACACATTAATGTAGACGAATAAATAAATATTTTTTTTAAAAAACGAAAATTCCGGGTACTTTTTGAACAGACCTGTATATATATATATATATTATATATATATATATATATATATATTTGTTTTTAAAGTATATTTTGAAATAGGGTAGAAAAGGGCATAAAGGTTCAATTTGACTTTGAGCAATTACTTTGTGAAAACCAAACCAATTATATCACAACAATAAACATATATTAATCAAACAACTATCTATGTTCAGTAAAACTGCCAGCTAATTTATCATTGTAAAAATATGTTTTCATTGCTATTTTTCAAAAATTTGCGACGTGGTTTTTTTTTTCACTCCCAAGGCGGTGTAACATAGAACAGCCAGGGGGCAAAAGAATCTTTCATTTTATTTTTAATTTTAAAATAGTTTTTATAGTATCATTCTTCAATCAATGCGATGCGGTTTATTTATAAGAATAAACAACAAAGTTAAAAATCATAATCTAAATACGTATTTTAGGTACAATAAATAAAAATAAACACATCATTTTTTCTCTACATTAAAATTGTATCATTGATGCAATCCACACTTTACTTGTCTTCGAGATAATAGTGGTTACTTATTACTCAACAATTGAGTTGATTAAGATTTTCACCAATCATGTCTCTACCAGAAAAATGCTTAAACACTGTCGATTGCAATGGATTATATCTATTATATCTATTATATACTAGTTTATTTATTTAAACTTTCACTATATAATAAAACCAGTTGAATTTTACTAAAAAAACACGCTGTATTTCTTAGACTTTTATTATTCAAAAGTAATAGTACCTAAATTTCAATTTAAGTATTTTCCTTGAAATAGTATTCTATAATATGAAGCAAAAAGATACTCAAATATTTTTAAAGATTATAGGTATAGAGTAGAGCTGCGCTTAAAAGTCCAGGTGATCAAAAAGAACCAGGTGAAAAATTTTGGAAAAATAGCAAGAAACATAGTTCTACAAATACGAACTAGCTGCCAAATATACTGAACATTAATTGTTTTGATTTTCACGATATAAATGCTCAAACTCAAATTGGACTTTTGTGCACCGCCCTATCCTACCCTAATGATTTATCATCGATTTATACATAACCATGTACATCAAATGTATAAGTGATTTTGATAATAAATTAACAAACATTTTTAGTGATCATATTTAAATTTTTATTTCTACCTTGTTCCAGGTGGTATCGTTAGTTATTCAATACCGCAGTCTCCGGAGCACGAACTGAGCGACTCCAGCTACGACGGCAACCGAACCTCCGGTCGTTTAACCGGCGGCTTGGGCAGGCTCGTCGACGGACAGTACGGGGCCGATAATTTCCGT
>NW_020537324.1:30859084-30915510 GCF_003426905.1 Ctenocephalides felis
GTTATTCGTCAGTTCACATAAACTAATGCCTTTCTCGTGTCTTTATCAGATTCAACCGCACTTCTTGGATGTGTACATCTTAGACATCAAAGTTCCTGGAATAAAATTTAGCAAACCATTTTTGGCACTGTCGTACTATCAACAACGTTATGTCCATACACATCGGTCAATTTCATTTTGACTTAAACAGTATTTTTACCTTTTCTATAAAAAAAGTAAAATATGTCAAAAATGCTGCTTAATTCTTTCCGTATTCAAAGCTGCCGCATGTAATTGATTAGAATTTTTACACAAAAGCCTTATATAACATAAACCCTCAATCATATAATAATTATAGGGCTTAAGTGTGATAAGTTCAAAAATATAGCAAAATTTTCTGTGCTAAAAAAAATGTAGTGGTTTCCCGAAAAACCTTATATATTTGAAATAAATTATTTTAAATTTGCAATATAGTTTATTTACAATTAATTAAAAAATACAAGTCAAATCTACTACATTTATTGCCATTATCCAATAAAATCTACCACATCTTTTATAATAATAATAATAATAACTAAATATATTTCATTGAATATATATGTGTACATAATATTTCTCATTTCGGATTTTTACCCGTAGGTATATCATCCTTCATATTTGTTCTATCAATACAATAATAAGTTTTCAGATATACAAGTTGTGACATAATTCTGTGACAAAAAAGAGGAAAGAAAAATTATTCCCCAAAAAAAAATCACTCAGCACTATTTATAATAACAAATAATAACTCAAAAAGGAGAAAAACAAAATAAAAGATTTATTCACTTTATGGGAGAATATTTGCGTCGAGCCAAGTTTCATTTACCGCTATGGGTCAATCAGTATATATTTTGGCATGGCGTGATTGCCATACCAAATATCGTCTCTTGTGTATTGGCCGAGGCCCGCGATGTTAACATTAGGATGATCCCCACATTTTAGATAAAAATTCTCAGTGAGCTTTTTTATAAGTCTATTATGGTCGGTAAGTCAGTCTGTTTGTGTATGTATTTTGAAGAGTAGTAATGTCTAGTCAGTGGGTTCCTTATTTTGTTGAGTACGAGTCGTAGTGTCTTATTTTGTAATGTCTGTAGTTTTCGTAAGTTAGTCTTAGTCGTCGCGTTCCATGCCGGAGCGGCGTATGTCAGTATCGGTCTTATTAGTGTCAAGTAAAGTGTTCGCTTGTTCTTCACGCTTAGCGGGCTGTTCTGGTTCAAGAGAGGTCTCAGTAGATTCAACATCCCGTAAGCCTGTCCAATTTTTGTATTAATATGTTTTGTGAAGCTGAGTCTATGGTCCAGGGTCACACCAAGTATTTGACATCCTTCGACCACTCAACTTCACAGTCCAATACTTTAATTTTGTCCAAGTCAGTCAGTCTAGTCATGGCATTTGGCTCTTTGTAAATAAAATTGCCTCCGTCTTTTGCGGATTGATTTTAATCTGCCATTTGTCAGTATATTTCATCAGCTTGTCTATGTGTGTCTGTATCTTTGTAGTCAGTAGCGTCGGTGATCGTGATGATTTGTATATGGCAGTGTCGTCAGCAAACGTCAGTAACGTTGTGTCGGCGTCAGTGGGTATGTCGTGAATGTAGACGTTAAACAAGGATGGTCCCAGGATCGAGCCCTGCGGTACTCCCGCCGTCACTTGTTTAACCGTCGAAAGTCCGTTGTCTACTTGTACGTGAAGTTACGGTCTGAAAGGTATGAGTGTAAAGTTCTCGTTATGTACGGTGGAAAGTTGAGTTGGATAAGTTTATGTACAAGTCCGTCCATCCAGATGGTGTCCAAATGCCTTCTCAAAGTCGAGTAACACCAATCCGGTATGGTTTCGTCTGTTGAAGTTGAGTACTGTATTTTCTATGAGTTTGTCAGTGGGTGTAGTGTAGAGTGTCGTTCTTTGAATCCGTATTGTGTGTCAGGTATAATTTTGTTGTGTCTTATGTGTTTGTTAAGTCTTTTGAGTAGTACCTTTTCGGCTACCTTACTCATTGTGTTGAGGAGGCTGATCGGTCTGTAGTTCTGTGGTACGTCTGGCTGTTTCCTTGGCTTCACTATTGGAAATATGATGGAGGTTTTCCAAGAAGCAGGAAAGCAGCCTTTTGTCATTAGTCTATTTATTATGCGCGTAAGTAAAATGTAGGCGTTCGTCGGCAGTTGTTTAAGTATTATGTTTTGTAGTCCGTCCGGTCCTGGTGCTTTTCTGTTCGGTAATTTTTTAAACTATTGTCTTTATTTCGGAAACTGTGGCAGGGTCTATTCGTAAGTCTTTGTCTCTGTGGAGGTCAGTGAAGTCTTGAATTGTCTCGTGTACGTCTTGTTTCAGGTCTGCGTTTGACATATTGGCATTTTGTTTATGTATGTTTTCAAAGTTTTTTGCCAATATTTCCGCCTTGTCTGCTGGTGTCGTTGCGTAATTATTGTCAGTTAATTTGAGTGGAGGTATGGATGTTGGTTTTTGCGTCAGTCTTTTGCTGTCTGCCAAATTGTGTGTGGGTCAGTATTTATGTTCTCGAGTCTTTTGGTCCAAGTGCTGTTTCGGTGGTCACGTATTTCGTTGGAAATAATTTTTGTCAGTCTGTTAACATGTTCCTTGAGTAGTCTGTCACCGGTACGTTGCCACAGTTTCTTTGTATGATTTTTAAGTTGTATTTTCAATAAAATGTGTTCTGGCAAGTCGTTGACTGGTGTTGTTCTTGAGTCTAGTGTCGGTATAGTCTGTTGTACGGCGTCTGTGATTGTCAGTGTAAGGTGTGTTACAGCCTCCTCAATGTCAGTGTTGGTATCGATTGGCATAGTGTGTCGTGTGTTGTCTGTGATGATGTCTCTGAAAATTGGCCAGTTGGCTCTGGTGTAATCTAAAAATTTGCGTTTGGGAGTCTGGTCGACGTCTAGTCTGTCTGAAATGGTCATGAAAACTGGATTATGGTCGGAGTTGAAAAGTGTTCTTGTTATGGGTTCGGATGTTACGTGTAGATTTTTTGTCAATGCCAAATCGATCGTACTGTGGTGGTGCGTCTGTACGGTGGCGTATCTGGTCGGCGTGTCAGGATAATGTAGTTGTGCGTCTGTGGTGTTGTGTTCGGTCAGGTATTCGTAAAGTCTGTTTCCGTTCGCGTTGTTGAAGTTACAGTTCCAAGATGTGTGTTGTGCGTTAAAGTCTCCTGCCATAAGTACAAATCTGTTCGAGTCCAGTAGTCTTTGTAAGTCCGTATGTTCTAGTCTGCTTGCCGGGATGTAAATCGATATTATGGTTACTTTTTGACCTCTCTTGTATACATTAATAGCTGTTATTTCAGAACTGCCCGCTGTCAGGTTTGGCACTTGCTCGTGTCTGATGTTAGACTTAATCAAAATCGCAGTGCCGCCCCATCCGCGTGCGTCCGTCTGTCTGTCGTTTCTGTAAACTTTGTAATTGTTTATATAGAGTCTGTCCGTAGGTTTGAAGTGTGTCTCGTTAATCAGTACTATGTCCAGATCGTATTTTGTTATCGTCTGTCTCAGTTCGTCAATGTTGTTTTTAAGTCCATTAGAATTGAAATGCATTATTTGTAAGTCTTGCGATTGGTTTATGGTGATGATGTAAGAAAGTTCAAAATTGTTGTGTATTTGTCGTTATAAGTCATGTTTGTGTTTAGTGTTTTTGTCAGTTTGTATAGCTCACTGAAAATTTGCTTTACCTGGGGATCCGCAAATAGCTTCCTGATCTCGCCCATAGCAGTAAAGAGTCCTTCCGGAGTGTTGAGATCTGGATCTGGCTGGTTGGTTGTAAACTCGACCGTTGATGGTGTTGGCCGGATCGGTGCTGGTCTTGGTGATGGTGAAGGCCAGGCCGGTGATAGTGTGGACTGGAGCGGAGGTCGGTATGATGTCCGTGGGACAGGGAGTTGAGGATAATCAGGTTTGAAGTTAGGGCCGGTGTTTGTCGGATTTAGAGCTGACGAGAAACTTCTTGTCAGTGGCATTGGTGTTGGAGCTGGCGCATATACTTTTCTTCTCTTGAGAGTATCGTTTTCCTTCTTCTCAATGAAATTAAGGAGTGCGGAGCACTGAGAATAGTTCGCCGGGTGTTCTTTCTTACAATTGACACACATCGGTGCCTCGGTTAGTAGTTTCTTGCACGCACCTGGCGCGTGCATCTCGAGGCACTTTATACACCTGTACTTCATATCGCAGGTGTACGATGTGTGTCCAAAATTCAAACAGTTGTGACACTGTAGAGCCCTATTTTGTGACCTGTATGTCTCCCAAGAGAAGATGTGCCCTCCAATGTTACTAATTTGCTTCAGCTCCGACATGTCTTGATCTTTCTCCAGAGAGACAATGTATATGGGCAGCTTATGTTGGCTGCCATCCGATAACTTTCGTTTGATCTGTATCACTTGTCTGACTTTAACTCCTTTCAATAAGAGGTCTTTGCAAACTTCAGCTTCGGGTATCGAAGGATGAAGTCCAGTCATTGTAATTTTCTTCTTCGGCAAATCTTTTCTCATCGAGTATGTGTAGAATTGGTAATGGCATTCTCTCAATACCTTTTTAACTTGCTCGTGTTCCTGGATTGTATCTGTAAAAATTTTGTGTAATTGCGTGTTGAAAAACTGATATCTAAATTGGATCTTAGTTGTGTCTCTGATGTACTTTATTGTTTTCAATTCTAAGTTTGCCTTGATGATGATGGGTGGTATTTTCTCAGGTGTTTTGCTTAACTTGTCGGTGATTCTCGATTGCCAGACTCGGATGGCTGCTGTCCAACATTTCCCTCTGGTTCCTTCTTCTTAGCTCTCTTTCTCCGTGACACTTTTCTATATTCGTTCAACTCCCTGTCTGTATCCATGTCCGATCGGTCCGATAGTGCATTGAATTTGTTTTTGAGGGCACCGCTGGTCTGCACCTCCATGCTCATTTTGATCTTCTTCCCAGGCTTCTGCCTGGGAATATCCTTGGGCTCTTCAATATACTCGGCACTGATTTTAAGAAAATAAATCAAAAGTACTTAAAACAAATAAATTTAGAAAAATCACTTTCTAAAATGCGCTTATCCTCTAACCATTACCAACACCGACCCAGTGTTTGGAAAAGGAGTCAGCAAAGGCACGTTCACCTTTAAAATTTAGAACACTGAACAAGGTGTATATTACCTTGTAAGTATTAAGCCCGGTGCCTTTAAAAAGGCAAGATTTAGAATCAATTCCGGACTTATTACTTATTTCACAAAATCTATTGACACTTCACTGAAAAACAAATGACAATCACCCAGTCAATACCATCCACCATCTTTTATAACTATGTAATTAAATTTACTACACGTATTCCCTGTTTTACACGGTAATCATTTTGCACATTTGCGATCTCACACTATTTTCTCAAATATATTTCTTAACGAAATTCATTAATTTTTACACTTATTTTCGTGTATCTACAATAAATTTTCATTGTTTACTGTCAAACGACAAACACTGCAAAATGATTGTTACAATTATGAATTTTTAGTAGTCTTTGTTTATGAAATATGTAGATAAAATGGAAACTTGTTCAAAACTTAAATTTATTTTATTAGTTTTAATAATTTATTAAATGTGTTTGAATTACGTATAATAAACATTTATTTTAGTTCAATGTGTTTAATATTCATCATATTAAAACCTGACTTTTATTCTGATTTTCGTACAGCACGATTTTTTCATATAAAAGTGTATTTTTTGAGTTACACGGTTTTTATGGAACATATCTTCCGTGTAAACGGGGGATAGGTGTTCTCTATTTATATTTATTTTACTATCTAATATATAAACAGGTGGATATATTAAAGCAATTTAATGCAAAACGGCGTTAAATGTGAAATTATTAATAAATATGAGAAAATATCGATAGTGAAACACATACAATTTTAAAACTAATTTTTCTTTTGGGTCTTCCATTCACATCAGTTTCATGCACAAGTAGTTAGTAGTAAAATAAACACATTAGTTGAAGTTCCAAATCCAACAAAACCAAAAATAAACACAGTAGTTAATGTTCTAAAACCAACAAAACCAAGTGCAAAACTTGGATAAATCTAAAGCTATTGAAAACTAGTGGTGATGGCATCGTGCCTGAAGGCAAATTGCCGTACCGTAACGAAATGTTTGAAAAATATTAAATGTTCTCAAATAGATTATTATAAATACTGTAATATTGTATTATATTTATAAGATACACTCAATCACAAAGTCAAAAAAAAATATTTAAAGTACATAAGTGAGCTTTAAACCTTTAGCCAGATGTAAAATTGAAATCAGAATGTTTTTTCAACACAAGCAGAAATTTTTCATTTTTTGTATATTTAGCTTTGTATCTTTGAAATGGCTGGGCCTGCCTTTGCCAAAAACTAATAGCCATTTCTCCCAATCATTACTAATTCAATGTTTTTTAGATCATTCAAATCGGATGCTCCGTTCATTTGAAACTCGATTTCTATTTTCTGCACTCTTTACTCTTTATCTCCGTACCGACTGGACCTACCTTACCCAAAAACTAATCAGCGCATTACCCCATCAATCGGTTGATCCGTGCACCCTAAAACCTGAAAGAAAAAATGTGGACACACGAAACACACACACATCAATTTTTTCTAATGTATTCCAAAATGTTCATAAACCTTCAAAACGTCGAGAAATGCAAAAATTTACGGGAAGTTAATAATATCTTTAGTGAAACATGCAATTTTGTTTCTTCATTGTGGTTCTATAAATATCGGGGACGAACCCCGTGCTGTTCAAATTATTCAACTAAACCATTGTATACGATTCGTAGAGCAATATATTTGCTTTATTATCAATTAGAGTTGTATATCCAGCGTTCAGTATCAAATTGGATCCATCAGCGTCTAAACGATAATCAAATCTCAAACGGCGTTATATCTCGACGCAGAAGTAGCTTTTGCGCGATGCACAAGTTCCTAACTTTGCAGTTCCAGAGCAGAGCAGATACGATGATGAACTGCGTATCAAAGTGTTATTTAGTTCAGTTACTTGGTTACCTGTATGTAATATATGATCGATCGATTCGATCCTGAAACTAAACTGAAACTGAAACGTAGTTTTAAGGAAGTTTGAGAGCCAAAAGTTTAAACTATAAATTTTGTCCCGTCATAATGTAAAAATATTAATTGCTATGTTAGGACAAAAATCAAAAATAATGGCGTAAGCATAAAAATTATTAGTTCAGTTATTTTTTGGTTTTTCTCTAACGTTTATATTCGTGCTTTGGTGCCAACACTGTCAACGTACAAAATTCATAAAAACAGTTAAGTTACTATTTTAGTTAATTGCTGCTTCAAATTATCAAACAAAATTCAATTATTTCATTAGATTGTTTTGCGATTTGCAACAAAAATATCTCGGTGATTTAAACTAGTACTGAATATAAAGAGTCTACAATTCAAGTCACAAATACTATAAATGTTGCGATATGGTAGGCGGAGCATTAAGATCTAATTTGAATTTGAGCGATTATATTGTATAATGTAAACCTGTTATATGACGGCAAATAAAATATATCAAATTGGAAACTGAATTGGAAAATACACATAAAGAACAAAAAAACAGATGGATAAAATTTTCAAAAATTGGCTCCCAAACAGAAAATCAGAATTGTCAATTTACAACAATTACTTATATATAAGGCGGTGATCCAACCCGTGTGGATCTACGGTATTCATCTTTGGGGAACTACTAAAAAAACGCCGGGGCATATTTTAATTTTACTATATTTTATTGTTTTATTTTCTTTTGTTTTCAGTTTTTTACTATTATTATTCAATTACCCATAGTAGATATGGCACTTGGGGTATCTACTAATTTGTAATCACCTTATTTTAACATATACTTGTCAGCATTCTCTGCTCAATGTAATAAAGATTGCAAATTAAACTTGAATACAAATAATAATAATAGTAAACATGTCAAACAACCAACTTTGTGACAATGTTAAGGAAAACTCCCAGCTAATTCATCATGTTATGTTATGTTTATACCTTTGCTAGGGTAAAGGTTGGTCCTTTTTGCCTCTCCCACATGTGAACTAATATAAAGGTTATATGAAAAATTCTGTTTAATCTAACTTGAAAATAACATTAGATTTTTATATGTTTTTTCAGCTTTCAAACTTATTATCTTCATAATTATCAATTTTAATTAAGTTTAATTTTCTTCATAATTATTTAAAAAAAATTAGCACTTATTCCATGCATACAAAAAGTTCAGTTTTATAATTTCTGTTAATCTTTGTAGAATTGGAAATAAAAGTACAAAATTAAGAATGTTTTTTTAACCCTACTTTTCCATATAAGCATATTAGTTCTACGTTTTCAGATATTTGATAGGGAGTTGTAATTTTATTATCAATTAAAAGTAAATAATCAATTAGACTTCTATTATAATTATATTATACTTCTCAAAACCCGAGACAGTCCGAAACAAAAGATCTAGTTCCGGAACAAATATTGCTTTGAGAAAAACCCGGGACATAAGGTGCAAAACCAGGATTAAGCTTAAACCTTATATTAAGGCCTCATGAACTAAACAGCAGTATTTACAACGAAAAAAATTAACAACAAAAGAAATACTTATGTTATGGAATTTCAAACATTACCGTTTATCCCTTGATAGCGTAGTCGTTAAACTCGAAGTGATGGCTGGTTATACATTTATTTTGCCCTCCACTTTCAAATATTGTATTTAAAAATAACTAAAATTACGTGTTTTTGAGATATTGATTATTACTCGGGGACTTTCAATGATGAAAATAAATCTTAATAGATGATTATCTAATAGGTTACCATCATAAGCATTTTTGATAAAAATTAGTTTGAAATTTATAGAACCCTATAAATAACTTTTACAAGTACCTAATATGCAATGTCCACATGAAACTTTATTTATTTCTGTGCTTATATTATGTAATTATATAATAATTATGTATATTTTCAGGTATTGACTGGCAACAGTGATACAGCTTCAGTAGTGGAGCATCGCTTATTGCCCCCAATATTTGCAAGTAAAGTACGCCTGTTTCCGCACAGTCTGCATAGAAGAACAGTGTGTCTGCGTGCCGAATTACTTGGTTGCATGGATGACGGTATGTAACATTTTGAAACATTTAATTTATATACGTAAATATTACACCGACACAAAATGAAAAAAATTCTTTGTTGCTGAGTCATCTTGAACTTACATGAAATCGAAATTATCACATTATTATAAAGGTTTACCACCACATATGTAAGATTCAAAGGTTATACAAAAAACTGTTGAATCTTAATTAGAAAAGGACTGTGCATCTTATTGGGCACTTAAAAATTATTTACAGGTATTATAAACAGAACAAATGCTCAAAAAAAATATTCCCTGAATCGAATCGAAAGTAATGCTCAGAGTAGTATTATCCGTTATTTAAACATACTCTAAAGTAATTTACATAATTCCCTCGAGAAACTTTAAATCTATGCACATACCCAGAATGCACAGGGGTATATTTTTACCCCCATCAATCATGTTTTTATATAGAACACTATTGAGACCTAAACGTAAATGCCCGCCAGTTTCGAATTGCATGTTAGTGCAACCAAAACGGAAATTAAAGATACATCGACGGCGATAATCGAACCACGAACATCGGTTTTATACTCAATTGCTAATCACATTTACATGTACGATGTATTTTTGTATCGTAAAACCTCTTTGTAATGGACTAGTATTTTGTAAATAAATTACCCACTTAAACATCATGAACAACTTTATTTAACCATATTTTCAATAGTAATAACAGCATGCAGTTTATAGTTAAATTATATTAAATTGTTATTAATATACGAATTTTCTTCATTTATTAATTTCCCGTAGGGTAAGTTATAGTAATAGTTCGAAAATCAAACATGAAAATTTTGCAGATATTCACGTTTCAGAGACTTTTGAACATTTTGGCATACCTCTGGAAAAATAGATGTGTATGTGTGTTTTGTGTGTCCACATTTTTTCGTTCTTGTTTCCGGGCGCATGAAACAACTCATTTGAATGGTTCAAAAAACATTCGATTCCTATTGATAGTGAGATGTGTTGAATAGTTTTTGGCAAAGGCAGGTCCAGCCGTTACGGAGATACGGAGCAAAGAGTGCAGAAAATAGAAACCGAGTTTTTGAGAGATCTGAGTAGCCGATTTGAATGATCCAAAAAACATTCAATTTGTAATGTAATGATTGGGAGAAGTGGTGATTAGTTTTTGGCAAAGGCAGGTCCAATCATTTTGAGAGTATAGAGCTAAATGCGCAAAAAATGGCCGTTTTTGAGAGAACTAAGCATCTGATTGGAATGATTTAAAAAACTTTCTGTTTGTGTGGACAAAACAATTGCAAACAACTTTTTTTTATTTTTTTTTTATATCAAAAATAGTTCAGATTTTAATTTTGATTCTGGCTAAAGTTCTAGAGCTCACTTATATACTTTAAATGAATACTTTAAAAATATATACTTAAATAATTTTTTTGAATTCAGTCTATATAATTCTTTTAAATATTATACAATATTACAGTATTTATAATAATCTATTTAAAAACATTTAGTATTTATGGAATTTTTCGTTACGGTACGAGAAGTTTCAGGAATTTGCCATAAGGCACGATGCCAAACACCACTAGCTTTCTCTCGAAATTTGTCATTCGTTCCTTTTTGCCTCATGGGCCGTGTAAGAAGGAGAAGATCCAACGTTTTTCTTTAATTTAAAGGAATTTCACAAAATCATAACTACATTATTTGACCATTGTGAAATACAAAATTTATGGATTTTGTATGGGACGCAAGGCGGAAAATCGGGACTGTCCTGGCCAATCCGGGACGTATGGTCACCTTATTATTAGCATTTATTAGAATTTACAATAACTCTTTAGTACTAGTAGTACTTTTTAATAACCTTCTATCTATAACAAAATATCCATAATATATATTCTATCATTTGATCAGAAATAAAATACCCTAATAACTGAAAATTGTAATTGAATAACTATTTGCTCATAAAACTAAGTTTCAATTAATTCGCCTCCAGCTACAAACTTAATTCAAAGCGAATAACTATATAAGCATATAGTTTGCATATCTCATCTCGGTGCTTTACATCGGTTGCAGATGGAGAATTCAAATCCAGACGAATTTGTTAGATAGTTTGTTAGATAAAACGTTTGATCCTGGTAAATTATGGCACAGAGAATGGTGTGCTAGAAACATATGTATCAATCGATGGATAATAATAGGGCTGGATAGCCAGTATTAGTTGATACTTTAATATATATCCAACAGTTTCGAATAAGGAGTTAATTAAAAAAACTAAATGCATTTTAGACATGTATTATATAGAGTAGGGACACGAAGATTCAATTTGGCTTTAAGTAATTATACTGTTTACACGAAATTAACTTCATCACAACGATAATTTATATCGTTGATGATATTATAATGAATAATTTTATAGTTCTTGTAAAAATACAGTATATCTAGGCAAAAATCAGCTCGAACATATTCATATCAGAATCAGAAATATTTGAATAACATTATTGATAAAAGTATATGCAATAGCAAAAATATCAACATTTTTGGCATTGAGCAAAACACACACAGTTGTTTACAAATGTATAAAACTTAGCTATCACCTGCTTAAATAGAACAAGAATAAAATTTGTCTATTGTAACTCCAATTAATTTCTCAATTTGTTGCTGCGTTACAAAATAAATTTGAAATCACTTCACAATGAATGCAATTGCAATTGAGGAATAATAATTTGCAATTAAGGTAATTTATTTTCATATATAATTTTTTATAGAATTAGACGTTAATAAAAAAATGAAACATGTTTCTTTGTAATAAGGAATGCATCAGTTATTCTGTATTTCCAATTTCCCTGGGCTGTCAACTATTCTGGCAGAAGCGCCGGAAGGTCAAACGACCTACGTCACATGCATAAATAAGGAGAACTTTTCGGAGACCTCGACAGTTGAACTTGTCTGATCTCGGGATAAATGTCATATGTCTGGATTCGTACATGTTCATATAACGAATGGCACATTAGCTATTTATTAACATCACTGACTAAGGATAATGAGATATTAAATTTTAATCTGTTAACTAAAACATAGAAGTACGTCGAACCAATACAATTGTTACTCAAATCAAAACACAATTCAAATCAACGGTCCTAATGCTATTTAAATCTGTTGACAAATTTTTGACAAATCATTGCTAAGTAATTATACTTTTATTTGTGATTCTCAAAAAAGTTAGAGCTAATAGTTTACAATTTTCAAACTGTGATAAATAATGTGATAGTTTTCTTTCTGAAATAAATAGCTTAACTACAATAAGTATAAAAACACAATAAGCGTATAATCGTAAATTCTATTAATTGTAGTACCAGGTATAATCTTTAATTTTCTCAAACTTATTCCAGTTTCTGATAGAATTTGAATGATACAAACTTTAACTATTTACCACAAATCAAAATTAATATTAATAAATATTAAAACAATCCTAAATTTCCAATTTTGGCTTTTCAAAATTGCACTTTTAAATAATTTACTACTTTACTTTAGCTGTTTGACTTATTTATATTTATTTATACTTATTTATATTCATATTTTACAATAATTTTTATATATCATTTTAATATATGTACTATAACAATTCTAATATATCTTAATTACATTACTAATTCTAAATCTAGTAAAAATAGATTGTTCAACCTTCTTTATGACTAATAAATAATACTTCAATGAATGTTTATTGAAAATCAAATAAACTTTCTCTTAATTCAATACAGATTTTTTTGGGTTTTCAAAACTGCTGTAATAGCTTTATGTCGAGAAAAATATTCCACTTTTATCGGTTTCATCTATAAACATTTATCAATTTATCTTTCATGGTAATCATTATATAAAATATTTTCATTTATTAAAAGGTAGTCCTTCTTGTACTAAGTCTTGACATTTATTTGGCTTTTACAAACTAGTTTTGGATGATTTAATACTTAATTTAACACTTAAATGAGAATTTATTGAAAATCAAATAAACTTTCTGTTAATTCAATACAGATTTTTTTGGGTTTTTAAAACTGCTGTAAGATCTTTATGGCGAGAAAAATATTCCACTTTTATCGGTTTCATCTATAAACATTTATCTATTTATCTTTCATGGTAACCATTATATAAAATATTTTTATTTATTAAAAGGTAGTCCTTCTTGCACTAAGTCTTGACATTAATTTGGCTTTTACAAACTAGTTTTTGGATGATTTAATATTTAAAACATTAGTTTTAGATTTTATATTTATCTTTGTTTCAATGATTATGATAAATAACATATTAAATAAATATTTATGGAGAATAATTAAACCTTTTATCAACTATTCTTTAAACATTCTGTGCCTTCAAAATTGATTCAAGAGCTTTTTTTGATGAATTGAAATTTGACTTTGAAATTTTGTGTTAGCCATTAGCCTTTTTTTTAATTTACTAAACTTTCGGTATTTTTTTATTATTATCAATCAGCATCTATTCATAATCAAGTAAAAAATTAAGTTACCCATAGCTTTTTCAAATATTTTACTTTAAAATGTCTATTAATAATATACCGCGGAATTTTTGAAAAAGCTACTGTTTACACACAAAAATCAAATGCATTACTAATATATAATATAATCAGTTTTAATTCCTTATTACGTATAAAATTGATGCATCTGATGTTTGCGATAATTGTTAACTTGTTTGCAAATCATAGTCATTTTTTATTGATAACAATAATATGTATTTATAATCAAGTGTAGAATTAATTTGTCTGATTTTTGGGAGTAATCTTTAACTATTTCATCATTCTCTAAACTGGCAATATTTTTTAATAAAAGTACTTGATATATATTTTTAACTAAATATAACTGCTTTTGATATTTGGGAAGTAATCGTTGAGATCTTCAAAATTTATTAAACGATCATTATTTATTAACACTAAGAATACTGTTTTAATATTTCGACTCTAAATTAGATATGCAGCGCGCTTGCTTAACAAAATGTGCAAAATTTTCAAAAAAATCAAAATACAAAAAAAAAACAATTTTTTAGGTCATTTAAAACAATAAAATTTCTCAAAAATCTAACTTTTTTAAAGTTTTTTTTTCAAAAATAGTTTTTGGTACGGAAAGTTTCAGCAATTTGCCTTAAGCCATGATGCTATCACCACTAGTTTTTTCATTAGTTCACAATATGTCGTTAACAAACAAATATTGTTAAAAGAAAGAATTTCAAGTATTTTGATTCTTGATTTTGAGTACTCATTTAAATGTTATTTATCACTCATAAAGGAGATTAAACAATATATTTTTACTAGATTTAGAATATGTCTAGAATATGTAAGTTATTAAAATAAATTTCTTAATAATGTAATGGTTTATTACCAAGTAATAATTCTTTTTAATTAATATAAGATAAATTAAATTATGCAGTCACATGATTACGTCTATGTTATGATTAAAATTATTTCCATAACAGAAACAAAATCTTGGAAAACTCTCGTCCCGTCGTCCTAGTCGAGTCCTGAACGCGACATGATTTTTTGCAATTTTTATTGGCTAGATGTCTCCAGCATCGAGCAATATCATAAGTGCTATCCTTGCTCTCACAAAGCTTTTTCGTTTGTATTTTATCGCAATGTGTATGCTTGACTATTTATTTATTTATGAATGACGGAGACATTAACCTCAGGAAGCAATACCGAGCACTATACGACCAGGAATAAAACCATCATGTAGTGGCCTCGGCTATTGACCGAAATGATATTGGAATCCGCGGCCTTTCTGATATTGCCCGTGCCAATGTACAAAGATTCTAAACATTAATGGAAAATAAATTTTGGTTTCAAAAATGCTCAAGTACTTCAAATTATCCTAATGGCTTTATAATCAGTGAGTGGCGATTTTTCTGCTCATGAATTTTAAAATTAAATTTTCTGAGAAGTAAGAACATTCTAAATTGTTCTAACCTCACGAAAAGTGGTTTTATTATAAAAAGTCATCAGAGTGTTAAATAAATATTATTTGGTATTAGCTGTACCCAAAATCTCAACAAAAATGCATATTTGTTACGTCTAGTTTACCAGTTTTCTTGTCTTCCAGTTTACCTGTGTATATCATATATATATATGACTATCTGTCTATCTCTGTACCTATCTACCAGTTTTCTTGCTAACCAATTTACCAATCCACCAATTTACCTGTCAACCTTTTTATCAGTCTACTAATTTACCTGTCTACCAATTTGCCTGTTCAACAATTTACTTGTTCAACAATTTAGAGGTTTATCAATTTACCTGTCTACCAATTTGCAATTCAACCTATTTATCAATCCACCATTTTACCTGTCAACCTATTTTACATGTCTACCAATTTACCTGTCAATCTTTTCTGTCTACATATTTGTTTATCTACCAGTTGTTCTCTCTACTATATTACATATCCTCCAACTTATCTGTCCAACGGTTTACCTATCTACTAATTTACCTGTTTACCTGTTCATCTGTGTACGTATGTATCTATCTACCTCTTTACCTATTTATTTGTTTACCTGTTTACCTATCTTTCAGTTTATCTGTCTGCCTGTCTGCTAGTTTACTAATTACCAATTACTTGAAAAATAAATAATTAATGTAATAATTCTTACAAAATAGGGTTTTGTTCTAGGAGGTAAAAAATTTTGGGTTATGTGAAAAAATAAAAATTAACCGAAAAATATTTAAAATTTTTAATAAAGTCTTCAGGCCGCCAACCCCTATCACTTGAGATGAAAATAATAAATTGGTATTTTAATTCACATACTTGTATAAATTGTTAGCTCTATAAATAGTTAGCATATTAATTGTAAAATACGCACGAGTAGTATACGAGTTTGAATTATGCAAAATTATAAATATCTTAAACTTTTGTAGTGCTACTCAATAACGACTTTATAATCAGTATATTGTAATATTGAAATTCTCGCGATTTTTTTTTCTAATTTCATAGTACTATCAATAATAGTAATATATTTACTATTATTAATATGAAAGTTGTATTTTCGTATTTCATTATATCAGTATTTTATTATATTTAACTTACAATATTACTAATATTTTTGCCTAACTTTTGGGTAACTGAATTGATCTTTATTACTGTAAACTTAGTGATAACACATAAAAATTCATTAAATATGTTATATTTTGAATAATTGTTTGTAATGTAAGCATTGTGAATTGAATTAGCAAGTGAATATAAATATACGTTTAAAATTGAACATCGAATACGAGTCTATAGTAAAAACTATAACTACTAACAAATGAATATTCAAGCAGAATATTATGTGCAAAAATAATTTCAGAACTAAGAAATGAGTTTTCGAAATTACTTTAAGAATCGCTGTGACAACCTGCCGGGTTTATGTCAGATCGTAAAACAAAGAGTCGTGCATTTGTATATTATGCATAACTGATTCCAAGTGTTCTAGAAATGATATTGTAGTAATCTTATCAGTGCATAAAAATTTTGTGAGAAAAATAAGTGAAATACGTAGCAGGAATTTTCTTTTTTAAGATGTATAGACTTATGTAATTGTACTTTATTTTAATTTAATCCACAAAGCGTTAAAATTACATGAATGAGAATATATTCAAAAAGGAATTTTTCATTACGCTTAAAAATTATTACTGTGTACAAATGTTTTTAATTTCATTATGAACATTATGAACATTTATGCATTTTGTTACATTTTTTAAAATAACATATCGCATTTTTACCGGTATTACCGATTTTAAAAACAACTAGTGGGGTGGGTGGCATCGTTACTTAAGGCAAATTGCTGGAACTTCCCGTACCGTAACGAAATATTCGAGAAATATTGAATGTTTCCAAATAGATTATTATAAATATTGTGACATTGTCTAATATTTATAAGAATTATATAAACTGAATTGCAGAGTTAAAATTATTTGTTCAAAGTATAATAGAACTATAGTCCGAATTAAAAATGAAATCGAAATTATTTTCGATATACCAAAAATTAAAAAAAAAAAAAATTGGCGAAAAATTGTATCCATACATACATACACACATATCCATTTTTTCTGAGGTATGTCAAAATGTTCAGAAACCTTCAAAACGTCGAGAAATGTAAAAATTTTCAATTCCGATTTTCGGCCCATTACAATAACTTACCCTACGGGAAGTTAAAAATGCAGTAATACTAGCATTGATTATTTTAGGCATTGTATTCTCTAGTTACAATGCAGAATAATATCCTTCTCGTATGAATGAATATAAGGATAAATATATTGTTTCACAAATAATGTTCCTAGCAGTTGCTGCTTTTCACGGAACTCGAGCAACGATTCAAAACATAGACATTGCTTGTAAACCGAGTCGAACAATACAATTAACAAAGCATTCAGAAATCCTTGCGATTTAAGACGAATATCTTTGATTTCAACATGCTGTTTTGCATCAAGTATTGTATTGTTACCTGAGTATAGACATAGACCGCTAGGATACCATTCAGACAATAATATCACTGTCGAAGTGCACAGGAGCCGAATGCAAATGTAAAGCCCAACTAGGAATGGACCCGAGCAGAACAGATGGGGATATTTGCATGTTAACAAACGTCTTAGAGAATTAAATTATTTACACTCTGACATCATCAGTCGAACATTTCTCCATTAGCAGTTATTTAGTGTAATAATTATCCATTTTCTACTAACTTGACTACTGTTAAATTTTATGTTCATAAATCTTAATAAAACAAGTAAATTATGTATCAAGAAAAAAAATTGGATTGCGAACAGGAGACCGTTACTTCTATTTACTTACAATCTAATTGCAGTAAAAATTTACCATTTTTTGCTAGCTTCTGCAAATAGATTTTCAATTCTCTTAAATATAGACAAAGAAGTAATTTTTGTTAGAGAAAAATTGGCTAGTTTTATACTATGAGTGACGTCTAATTAAATGCAAAATATTGAAGCTGACGTAGGCAGAAAAATCACGTATTTACATAACTAATTATTTTAGTTAAAACTTTTTTATTTGTATAGTTTTATTGCCAATCAAAATATACATCTTTTAAGACAATATAAGTTAAAACTTGGAGATATAAAAATAACATCATTTCATTTATAATTATAGACATATAAACTTGAACTTAATTTAACCCTTTCGACTCGGATGCCGCCGAGTCACGCAATTCGCAAGTGGAAAGGGTTAAAATATCTTACGATAGAGGATCATTGAGGTCTTTTATATATTATATTCGTATAATTTTTTTGACTTTATAAACTAATAGTATATTTAGAGTCAAATAGAGCTCTAGAAAGTTACCTATTTATAATTATTTTTAGTAAAAAATTATCTTGAAATAACAATTTTGATCAGATACCAAAAAAGATATAAACTTACGTTTTGGATAACATAATTTTAATATTGTTAATAGCAATTATAGGTAAAATAGTTCACAAAAAATACTAAACTAGTTAAAAAAAAAATTTATTTATATGATTGTCGTTTTTTGAAATGAATACCTAATGTACATGGCGTCTCCACCGTTTTATAACGTGTTGGTACCTGATTTAGATATTTCCTAACATTTATTTATAATTAATTAAACAAAGAGAAAACGAAATAGCTAAGATGTTCTAATATATGTATATAAATATTTTTTATATCAAACTATAAAACCCATTTAAAACAAACCTAATAATCAATCATAGCAATAGAAATTATGCTGTATAATTATGTAATTATGTATATAAATATTTCTTATATCAAACTATCAAACCCATTTAAAACAAACCGAATAATCAATCATAGCAAAAGAAATTATGCTATGTTAGACATATTTTGTTAAAAATATGTAACCTATATGTTACATGCTAGGAAAACATGGAATCTGCATTTTTAGTTATATAAATAAGGTATTTTATTACTAGATTTTATTATCTACAAACTGTTAAAGTATTTGGGGCTAAGCTTCTGTGCTTTATAAATGATAATTCACTTTAATCAATTTTACTCTTTTTTTTTTTTTTTTTTTTTTCATTTAAGTAACACAATTTGTTTCGTATATTAAGAACCAGCAAATTCATAGACTTCAATGTTCATAATCTCTAAAATCATTTTGTCATTCACTGTGGCAAATTAATCTGCATGGGTTTGTTTCACAAAATTTGTACAACTTATTAATGGTTTCATTTATCATTTGGTGCATTTTTTAATTGCGCGTCCTACTTTGGTAATGCTGTTAAAAATGTCGAATGTTGATATAACGGGGTTTTTTATTCGCCACGTTGCAAACAAATATGTACATTTATGGAAAGGGGTCAACTAAATGTACAAATAAAACTGGTAGAATATAATCATGATATCGCGTGATTTTATGCTCTGCATAAAGTTCTTATACCACCACCACGATCTATTTTGGATAAATATATATATATATATATATATATATATATATATATATATTATATAAATATATATAACTAGCAAACCCAACGAACTCCGTTTCGCCACCAGAAATTTTTTGTTTGTTTTATATTTGAAAAGAAAAAATATGATTTTATTGCACAACAGTAATGAATTTATTTTGATAACAAAAATGAAGTGTTTTTTAGTTGCACTTCTCTAAGTAAATGAAAGTGAATCCGCGAATTATCCGTTTCATGGAAGTGATCTTTGGTAAACCACATTTTTTGTTTTTTGGGTCTGACGTTAACACAAACAAAGCGGATGGTTTTCCAACTCGTGAACAGGTAACGTATAACTGCCCATATGAAAAACAATGATTTTCTAAATAATCTATTTGAAATTTATCTCGCAAACACTGAGCGATTGGCCTTGCGACTTGTTATTGCGAACGCAAGGCGAACTGGAAATTGCAATCGTTTGAAGTCAAACCAAATCGCGAGCAATTTTTGATTGAATGGTGAAATTCAGTGCGTGTACATCATTATACTTTGCGGCAAGAATTGTTCGTTGACTTAACTAAGCATAATTCTGATAATTCTCACTAATGTCATTTACTCGAATTTTTAATTACGGTGCGTGAAGTTCCAGCAATTTGCATTAAGGCACGATGCCATGCACCACTAATTTTCTTAGCTATAAACCTGGCAGAGCTTGAGACCTTTCCCACGAATGCAAAATTGTCGAAATCGGTTCGTGCGTTCTGTAGTTATTTCGTCAGGAAGGAAAACCCGACTTATTTTCATATATATATGTAGATATATGTAGATAATCTATTTGAAATTATTTAAAACAGTTGTTGATTATTTTCATTTCTCGAAGTTTTAATTACGGTGCGTGAAGTACCAGCAATTTGCATTAAGGCACGATGCCATGCACTACTAATTTTCTTAGCTATAAACCTTGCGGAGCTTGAGACCTTTCCAACGAATGCAAAATTGTCGAAATCGGTTCGTGCGTTCTGGAGTTATTTCGTCAGGAAGGAAAACCCGACTTATTTTTATATATATAGAAGATATATATATATATATATATATATATATATATATATATATATATATTATATATAAAGACATCTGTATAAGTTTAAATATATATATATAGATTTAAACTTATACAGATGTCTTTTGTCTTTTGGATTCTTATTGATAATAAGACGTCTCATTATTTATAGACTTGATGAACTTTGTCATTAGTGGACTTCCATCATTATGTTCGTGAAATCAAACGTATTTTTCTTTATCCCTTACGTTATATAATTCAAGATAACGACATCGTACTAAATTTAGATGTGCCTTGGTATTTGATATAAGTGTTCGTGAAACTATGGTTATTTCTTTCATTAATGGCGTATAGATTGATTTTGTTGTTATTGTTTCTACATTTTAAGTATTTCTTACAGTACAATAAATAATCAGTAGAATGGACTTATTTTTATACGTGCTCTTTAAGGTAATTGACGTATGTATGTATTAGTCTAAAGGTTAAACCTATGCAATTATTTTATTTTTAGAGTCCAATTTACATGAGCGCGTACCTTTTAATGATGTGCTATAATTATAACTACAATAAACTTTTTTATTTTACTTTAGTACTTACTGATTATGTTTAATGTTAAAGTACTTACTCTAATTTACAGTATTTATAGTCTACTTCAAACTATTTTTAACTTTACTTCAGTGTAATGTAATGTAACTTTATTTTCAACTTTACTTCAGTGTAAATATTATAATGAAGGTTTATCAAAATAATGAGCTTTGCAATAATTGCAAACCTGTAAAAAATAAATTTGAACTGATGTCATTTATTTATTTATATATATATATATATATATATATATATATATGTCGGAAAATTTCTGTTATTTGACTTAAAGAAAAATACCATTTGCAGCTACTTTCAGTTCAATTTCGCAAAAATCTCAATATTTTAACTAACATATTACACAAGAACTAATTGAACTTTAAAAAGAATTTATATAATTCAACTAATTTTTTTATTGCCATGTTAATTTTGATTAAAAAAGTGAAGCATTTTTTCTGAAAAACCTAATAAATAAAATATATGTAGTAGTTGATATTATTTAAATTAATGGCTACTTTTTCATACAACTAGAGAAGTTTTGTAAACTACTTGTTAGGTAGATGACACAGATAAAATAAATCTATTCAGATAATTATTAATTAATTTTTGTAAACAATGCACAAATCCACAACTTGAAATAGGAAGATTTTTGCGACAACGGTTACAAAAACCTTCTTGATAATTCCATAGAAATGATATGGTCGACCGTCTTATAAACCATTCAATGGTTATTAAATTTGCAAAACCGATTCAACCTTTCTTGAGAAAACGTTGACGAAATTCAAATTTTGACTAATCACATCACACAAGCGACTATTCTGACTCAAATTTTATGTATATTTTCCAACTTTGATGAATTTTGAAAATTAAACCATATTTTGTAGGACCTTAAAATTTTAGAATGTTAAGTATGACCATGATCTCTATGATAAAAAAATAACTAATTAGAATCGTCCAAAAAAAATTCCATATTTAAATACGAGCTCTGCCGATCTTTACTAAAAACTAATCAACCCAATTTCTGACCAATGTCCCTCGAACAGTTTTTGAATTTTTAAAATCGATTTAAAATTGCGGGATAAAACATACTTATTTCAAATTTTCTTCCAATCGCATGAGAATGACTTGAAACTTGAAAAATATACATATTTCAATTTGTGTGTGTTTTCATGTATCTTGAATTAGTATAATATCATTAGTATTATTAATGTGTGTACGTATCCATTTGAACACCTGACGCGCGTTCACAAGCATAACAAACATCCCATTGCAATAATTAAAAGCGATGGCGCAATGAAAAACATTAGAGTTTTTTTTGCCCTACGAACTCCCAGTCGTAATAATTTCATATATATACAAAACATAATGAAATGAATAGCGAATGTCGCGCATATGCAAAAACATAAATGGAGTAAAATGGAAAAGCCGCGTGGAAAAACGACGAACTGTGCGCCGTCCCGTTCCATCTCTAACCGTCCTCCGGCGTGTGCTTCGGAGCTTTCCCTCGCGCTTTTTCTATTTCCCGTAAACCGTGTAGTTTTTCACGATCCGGCTAATTCGATTTGATGGCGCTCGGTAAATGTTTTTCATTGTGACGTATAAAACTTCATTCGTGCCACTGTGATTAACCTATTCTCTCTGTTACTCGCTTAGAGCGGAGCGAAACTTGTTGATAGATATGGACGAGAAATTTGTTTTACTGTTTTCATGCACTTTTTTGTCATTCGGTTATAAAACATTTATCAACTCGTGAATTTAATTTATTTTGTTAGTTATTACATTTATTTTTTCAATTAGTATATTTAGATTGATCAACGTTTTTAAATTGATTTCATTCAAACTTCTTCACTTGAACCTGTATAAGCTTCACTACATACAGACTTTACTATTTTTATATGTTACAACTTATTAACTACTCTCGAGGTTTTGTATCAACTAACCCCAGGTGTGATCTTTCACATAAATGAAGATAATTATATAACGCATCTGCACAATTCTGTTTATGGCGTCCGCCTACGGGACAGTAGCTATGACAATATTATGTTTTAAATGTCAAATCAAGTCAAAGTTATATTTTAACTAGTGGTGCATGACATCGTGCTTTAAGGCAAATTGCTGGAACTTCTCTCGTAATGAAATATTCGAGGAATATTAAATGTTTTGAAATAGATTTTTATAAATACTGTAATTCCCATCAATCGTTTGAAGTAGACAAAATGTGAAAGCTTATACCTGAATTGCAAAGCTGAAGTTATGTGAAGTATGTAAGTGAGCTTTAGAATTTTATATAGAATTTAATATGAAATCTTTTTCGGTATTCAAAAAAAAAAAATTAGAAATTAAAAAAAACAGATTTTGAAATAAAAACAACTAATAGTTTTCTTATGCTTAACTGTCAACAGAAGCTAAATGTTCTTTGAATTATTCAAATCGGATGCTTTGTTCTGTCAAAAGCCACCATTTTTGGCACATTATTTCCGACACGACTGAACTGTATTTTCCAAAAATAATCACAACTTCTCCACATCATTACGAACTGAATTTCAAAGTCTTAATTCAAATTTTTTGCATTCTTTGCTTCATTCAGTTGATCCGTTGATCCGTGCGCCAGAAATCGTGGACAAAAAATTGTACCCATACAAAACTCACACACATACACATACTCGTACATCAATTTTTTCTAATGTATGTCAACATATGAAGAAACCTCTGAAACATGAATCCTTTCGAAAAACGTCTGTTATTATTTACCTCTGTTACAATAAATCTCTATCTCTCCAATATGGTTTTATGTGCTATAATATGAATAAAGTATAAAGTATAGTAATAATCTAGATAGAAGTGGCAATTTTGCTATAAGAAAATGTTCCAAATCAAATCGATAACAATTGAGATTTAGCTATTTTTATAAAAATTTCCAATCATTTATTTGTAAAATAAAGTTATTCTTATCACTTGCGTTATAATTTATTAGTCAATGCGATTTCTAATCTTTTAGGAAGACTTAATATTTCTGTAATTATATTAATTATGATGTACAAGCATGAGCCAGTATGTCCTGAAAGTGCAGTCCATTACTCGAAACTTTGATAATTTTATATAACTCTCTCACTTTTCGTCGGCCTCTAATATTGTTGGATGTTCGTTAAGATTTGGCAATAGATCTAGACTCTATCGCCATAGAAAATATTAGGGTTTTGCAATCCATTACAAAGAATCGACTTGACAAACGTTTGCCAAAAACTAGTGAGAATAATTCACAAATGATATCCTTTGAAAAAATTAGCACTTTTCTGCTAATACTAAAGAAATGGCTCGGTCGCTGGATTTAAAAAAAACATTTTACACAGTTGCTTATCCATTTTCATTTAAATGTTTTTGAGAAATCAGTTTTTGAAAAAACCTTCAGAAAGAGTCAAAAATGAGCTTATTATGAGCAATTTATCAGAAGAAATTGAATAATTATTGCAATTTTGCTTTAAACTTACACTGCTAAGTATACCTAAATGCATATAAAACTATATTTAAATACATTATTGATATTATTTGATTTTCTTGATAAGAAACTATTAGTTTCGAATGTATATTATATTATGATTTTATTAATATAAATTATATTTTAAATAATTTCAAAATCTAATTTTTAAACCACGTAGAAATTAAATGTTGAATATTAGAAGAAAATAATAAAAATAAAATTGTTTGGAATTATTATATCTACAAAATTAAATATTTTCACTATATTTTTTAATCATTAATATTGTTTATAAGTAACCTATATTTTAATACAGCAAATGCGTTTTTCTAATGCTATACTAAGATATATAATTTAGAAGAGGCATTACAAACCTCTCAATTATACACTATGTAAATAATTAAAATCAGATACAATGATAAAGCTAATTCAAACATTATTAAAACTAATGAAGATAGCTTAGCTTGATTTAGAAGATAAATTTGATAACATCATTTTTATTAAATTAGTTTCTATTGCAAACGTAAATTCAATTTGATTGAAGTTTCTAGGTTCCTAGACATGCTATATCGTTAGGTAATTATGTATATTACTCTCTTATATTATACAATTTTAAAATGTTATAATTGTATATTTAATATCACTTTTAGCAAGAAAAAATATACAGAAAATGTTATGATATATATGTGTGATCCCGAATATATAATGATTTTTTACTATTTAGAATTTCATAATCTTATCGTATGTCAATAGTATTTTTGTCTTCTGATATTATTAACGTCGTCTCAATATATTATAATAAAGATTCGATTAATTTTAAATTATTATATCTAAAGCGTGAATTCTATTAAGCATTATTCACATTGTAGTATTACGATCAAAAAGTTTTTACGAGCGAAGGAATGCGCTTTCGAGCTCGTGATATAATTTTATATGACCATTATAGTAGGGTTGTAATATTGTCATAATGTCCCATATACATATTACCAGATACGAAACACAAAAAGTTGCCGGTGGAGAAACTAAGATAAAATCTGCTAATGCATTCCGTATTTATCTGAACTACCTGCTGTATAAGCCGTCGGAGTTCCAAGGATTCTCAATTATTGAATTTATCTCACAAATAAGAAGATATTTTTAGATAACGTGGATCTTTTTATCGTTTTATTTGACAATTGTGATATTTTACTTTCGCGTATTGTACTTTTTCTTACCATAACATATAGACAAAGGTAATAATGACCATACTATGATGTTTATGATTTTTTATTATTATAAATTTCTTTATTCAACTGTTTCTGCATACTACATACTTTGCTAATCCGGATATTTTGTTTTTTGTTTGCATAAATTTTGTTTGAATAGTATTATGATTATTTTATTTTTTAACGAGCAAGACTTTTTTATTATTTGCTAATTTCGATTGTAAAACATATTATAAGAATACCTACAATAAAATGTAAAAGGTCGAAGAAGCGAATTCAGGATTAAAACCTACCGGCTAGTAGTTAGTTTTTTAATATCCAATATGGCAACTAAGTGCTGTCTTTCCAAAATTCAGACTTGTTATTAAAATCTCTATAAAATATTTGATAATTTGATGTGCACATGCGTAATGATCATTTTTGACCGCCAAATGGCATTTTTTTTACTTATTTTTATTCGATCTCTGGAATTGTTATACCTGCCTTTCCTAAGAACGGTACTTCATTTTTTCAATTCAAAAAAGTGTTTTTTGAATTAGTCAAATCGGACAATCCGTTCTCGCAAAAACTGAATTACAATTTTTGGCTTTTTTTGTCTTGTATCTTCGAAACGGTTAGACCTACCTTTGCCAAAAACTAAGCACGTCTTCCTATCAATACGAATCGAATGATTTTTAAATTATTCAAATCGGTTGATCCGTGTTCCCGAAATCGTCGACGAAAATATGTACCCGCACACGCACACACACACATACATCCACACAGACTTACATACACACACATACATCCATTTTTCTAAAGGATACCAACATGTTCAGAAACCTCTGAAACGTAAACGATTTTGATTTTAATAAAATACGATTTAAACGAAGGCGATTACTATAACTTACCCTACGACTAGAAGTTAATAATTTAAAAAAAAATTATTTTTAAATTATCGGAGATACTTCGGATTTTAATTTTAATTTTTTCTAAAAATCTAAAGCTCACTTACTTGGAATACATAATTTTAACTTTGCAATTCAGTTCATAAAATTCTTGAAAATGTGTGATAAGGTCCTTCATTCTAACTCCCCTTGATCAAGTTTTGTTTATTTATATTTTAAGTAAACATATAAAAACGCCATCGTCCAATTTATAAGCACTTATATTTTGTCTAAAAATACGAATAATGAAAATCACAGAATTTATAATAATTTATTTGAAAGCTACTCAAATATTGCGTTATGGTACGGGAAGCTCCAGCAATTTGCAATTTAAGGCACGATGTCATGCACCACTAGTTTTATTTCGTACTTAACGTACTATGTGAAACTTCTTTTACTTTTCTTTATTTTTTGTTAAAAATAAATATATAAACTAGTGGTGCATGACATTAAATATAAACTAGTGACGTCTTAAGGCAAATTGCTGGAACTTCCTATATTGCAATTTAAATTTTTTTAAAACTTAAAAATTTTGCTGTTTTAGAGACAAAACGGTTAAAAAAAAGTTACGGTATGAAGAGTTTCAGCAATTTGCCTTAAAAGACCATATCATGTATAATATATGAAATGTAATCTAAGAAAATATGTATGTACATACATATTTATTATTAATTTCACGTAGGGTTTCCAAAAATGGAAAATGAAAATTTTTGCATTTTTCGACGTTTTAAAGGTTTCTGAACATTTTGGCATATCTCAGATAAAATGGATGTGTGTGTGCGTGTGTGTATTTTGTGTGTCTGCATTTTTTCGTTCACGTTTTTGGGCGCATGGATTAAACGAACTGAATGGTTCAAAAAACCTTTTATTCCTATTGATAGGGAGATGTGCTGATTAGTTTTTGGGAAAGGCAGGTTCAGCCGTTACGGAGATAAGAACGGAGCATCCGATTTGAATGATCTAAAAAACATTCAATTAGTAATGATTGGGAAAAATGGTTATTAGTTTTTGGCAAAGGCAGGACTAGCCATTTTGAAGATACAGAAAACTCTCAGAAAAATAGCAGTTTTTGAGAAAATAAGCATCCGAATTGAATGATTCAAAACCTTTCTGCTTGTGTTGACAAAACAATTGCTTTTGAAAAAAAAAAAAAATTAAAAGTATTTTTTTTTGTATATTGTAAATAATATAAGTTTCAATTTTGATTTTGGCTAAAGTTCTAAAGCTCACTTATATACTTTAAATAAATAACTTCAACTATGTAACTATGTTTCAGTTTCAGTTCATATAATTCTTATAAATAAATATTAGGCAAATGTTACCGTATTTATAATCATCTATTTGAAAACATTCAATATTCCTCGAGCATTTCGTTATGGTATGTGTTTTATTTTCTTAGTAAATATTATTTTTGTTGATATCTATATATGTATTTATCAATCTTAATAAATACGCAACATTATTCTTTGTACATTCGATTATCCAGATTTTTGATTACTCGAATGCCTATCGACAACAGTTAATTGAGTTTCTACTGTAATTGGTTTTAAATAAATAAATATATAGATAATTTAGGAAAATGCCATCATCGAAAATAAATTCATAGTTTATGTTGTATTATATATTAAATAAATATCGTACAGTTTGAGTAATATTTTAACCATTTTCATTCAGATAGAATATAATGTACGTTGGCATATAAAACGTGTTCCTAAGACCTGTGATCTTTATCCTGGCGTGTGCATAAATGTATGCGGGTACATTTAACATTGTGTACGGCGTTACCCAGTATGTAGTACCCACACGCGATGTGTTTGAGTGGAAATGATGGATCGGTCGTCGCTTATGATGTATTTGACAATCCGAATATCATTTTTATTCATTCTTATTTCTATTCCCACTGAACGAACGACAAGCTCCGAGGACTTTTTCCCGTACTAAAAGGCAACGTCTGACATGTTATAATGTATTATTTCAGATAGCGAAATGCTGTATTTTCAGTTTTATCAAAGAGAAATGTTTTTGTTTTTTTTTTTATTAAGGAAAGTTTTATTGACAAACTTTGTTGATAAGAGATTTTCTGTTTGAGAGAAAAATGCCTAAATATTGTCGATAGTAATGGAGCATATTTAGTTTACATAAATTAATTTTTGTAATAAAAGAAAAACAGATAGATTTTACTAAAGAAAACACGCCATGGACTAGGCACTTCTTTGACTTTTATTATTCAAAAGTAAAAGTATTTTATAAAATTTAATTCCAGTATTATTTTTTTGATCTTATATTCTACATATGAGATAAGAAGTTACACAAACTTTTTTAGAGATTATTGGTATAAGATAGAGCGGCGGGGATTAAAGGTCCGATGGTAAAAAGGTACACCACCGATATCTCAAAAACCAGTAAAATTAAAAAAATTTTATTAACAATATTTGGAAGTAGAAGGAAAAAGATGTATAACCAGACATCACCTTGATTCTTCCGGCGTTGTTATCTGGAGATAAACGGCAATGTTTAAAAATTATAACAAATGTAATTTCTTTCAATGTTAGATTTTTTTGGTTGTGAGCACTGTTGTTTAGTTTACCAGACCTGAATGTAATTTTGAAGTATACCTTATTCAATTGTTTTGTTAGATGTGATTTTATTTCTAAGTTAGATTCAGCAATACAGAATTTTTATATAACCTCTATAAAAGCTGGGTGTGATAAAATGGACCTATTGAAAATTCACTCTGGTAAAGGTATAAAAATAAAAAATAGCAAATAAAAATGTAAATTAAATTAACTTAAGTAATTTTACAAGAGATAATTTAAATAAATTGTTATTCCAACTCTGCTGATGAACATTTCTGACAAAACACCAATTCCATCAGTCAGTATAAAATGCACTCATGAGATTTATATTTTGCATGCGATGAATATTGAAGCTATTATTTTGTAAAATGTCTTTAAAATTAAAATAAGTCATTGGACCTGTTTGCCGGTCGTCCAAATTTACTACGATTTTGGGGTAAAAAAACCAGGTGGCAATTTAGGCAGATAGTCAGATAGTCAGATAGTCAAGTCAGATAATTGTTTGTTTGATATATGTTATTTGTTATGATATTGTTTTGATTTTCACGAAATAAATGCTCAAACTCGAATTTGATCTTTCTGCCCATTTATTCATAACCATCTACATCAAATGTATAAGTAACTTTTATAATAAAATATTTATTTTATTATCAAGTATTTTTATATAACTTATTTCAACTTATAATGATGGCTTGTTCCAGGTGGTATCGTTAGTTATTCAATACCGCAGTCTCCGGAGCCCGAACTGAGCGACTCCAGCTACGACGGCAACCGAACCTCCGGTCGTTTAACTGGCGGCTTGGGCAGGCTCGTCGACGGACAGTACGGGGCCGATAATTTCCGCCTAGATATAGGTTACGGTAAAGGTAAATATAATTATTTATTTATATATAAAAAATGTATTTTTCTAGAGCATTATAAATATGTTACAGTTGCATTATACTTTTATGTTGGCATTAGTAAGAGTAAATATCATAAACTATTTAAGTTGATAATCAAGATAATCTTCTATTTAACCAAAACTCTGTTATCGAACTAAAACACAATGAAATTTGTTAACATTGGCTAACCATACAATGTGAATAATTTTCTTTATAATTAATCATTTTCGATCGATGATTTGCTGTTACAATTATTTATCCTTTTCAAAACCAACACAATAAGTTTTTGTGTTGAATTACGGTGAAAAACAATATAATGCTACACATGTGAAGAAAATGTATTAGTATACAAGGAAGAAGCAAAAAATATTTTGAAACAAGAACGGATGAATTACTGTTTGCTTCTATATACATGGTCTGTTCAAAAAGTACCCGGAATTACTAATAATTAAATTTCGCGGGTCTGGAGTGTCTGATTGTCAAAATTTTTTTTATTGTGTTGGTATACATGCCCCTAAAGTATGATGAAATTTTCAGCTATATTCACTGTTTACTTTGTCTGTGGTAGTCGCTAAGGTTCGACGTGTTTTTCTGAGCTCGGCGATTTTTACAATGGAAGAATTGAAAAAGTCAAAGAATTTGTATTAATTTTTGCGTAAAAAATGAAATAAAGTGTTGCAAAGTGCAAAAATTCACCAGATATGGCTCCGTGTGACTTTTTCCTATTCCCAAAGTTGAAGAGACCCATGAAAGGACGGCGGTTTTCCTCGATTGAAGAAAATCGCCGAGAGTGCTCAAGGACATATCAAAAAGTGAATATCAAGGGTGCTTCGAAAATTGGAAAAAACGCTGGCATAAGTGTATTATATCTGGGGGGGACTACTTTGAAGGGGACCACATTAATGTAGACGAATAAATAAATATTTTTTTGAAAAAACGAAAATTACGAAAACTTTTTGAACAGACCTCGTATAATGCTTCATATTTTTAAAACATTTGAAAGTAATCATATGTGTTCCATAATTAACCCTCCGTCGGTCGGCATGGTCTGGCCAGACTTTTTTCGACTTCAATTAAAAAAAAGAATACTTCTATCGACTTGAAATTTCTTGACTTTTCTTAAAATTTCATTAGCTGTTGATCAATGAAAAAATCAGGAAGAAAAAATGTACAGAAGGATAATTATAAGGATATTAATTTTTTTATACTTCGAACGGTCGGAAAGGTCTGTCTAGACCACCCATACATTTTGTATGAAATATACACTTTTTGATATATGTAAACCAGTATTTTGTCTTTTTTCATGGTATTTTCTATTCAAACTGCGTTGTATATATTCTTTGCTATGTGTTGTAACATGAATGCTAGTATTTTCATGTCGAGAGTTCCTTGAAAACTTACCAAACGTAATCGCAAACACTGAAAATCGGATGAGTAATGCACACATTATCAACAATTTTTCTACCCGTACTGCGTTCGAAATTTTTTTTTGGAAACCTGCAGTGAAATTATATTTTCACTTTGAGTTTTACAGCTCATTTCAAATGCGACGCACCTCATTTCGTTTTCATTTGAATTTCACATTCATTTCAAAGGCGCCGAAAAAGAATAAATATTGTTTTTCATTGGTATAAATCAGAAAAATTAACAAAAAAAGCGACGATTTCTTTATATTTCTTGATTTTTTTATATAATATAATATGTAACATTTTTATTATAAGTAAGTTCAACACATGCAAAAGACGGTAAAAAAAAGAAAAAATCAAAACTTTAAATATTTACTACTAATAATCGTTAATATATAAGACACCAAAAACTCATTTATCCCATATAATTGCATGTAAAATGAATGGTGGTCCAGCCAGACCTTTCCGACCGTTCGAAGGTGGAAAAATATCCGACCGACGGAGAGTTAAATCAATTCTTAACTACTATAGATGTAAAGCGATAGTTACGTTATCTGAAGTACAAACAACCTCAAGAAAATATATTTTTATTTGCAACTTTTTAATTTTTTTTTTGCTTTCATATAAAATTACGGCAGTCAAATAAAAACAATTATGATATACCAGAGAGCACAATTTAATAAAATAGATTGTCCTTATTAAAACGTTTACTAAATGTTTTTTAATAATCGAATTTATTGAAATATAACTTTCTTTATTGCGGTATAATTTAAGTATTGTAGTTATAATATAATCATATGCGAAATATATATCTTTAAAACCAAGAGTCATAATTAGATTTATTAAAACTTTATCAATTTTATTCATCGTGCAAACTTTTATTTTTATTATTACAGATTAATTTTTACATCTCATCTTGTTAGGATGATGAGTAAAATTTTAAGAATTGATGATGGGCTTTAAAAATACAAAAGCCATCGTACAAACTACTGGCTGAAACTGAAATGCTTTTGCAACTAAAATACTACAATTTTTGATGAATACTTTTTTTGTAATTATATTTTAAATTAATATTGAAAATAAATATTAAACTTATTTTGCACTCATCGTTCCGTAATATTGAAATATTTAAAAAAAAAATGAATTTCAAGTTACTATATTAATATACAATGTAGTTACGTAAAATCGTCAAATCTATACTAAACTATAAATGAGAGATGATTTTCAGTGGTTAAATTTATTTTCACAAGTTGAATTAGATAGTTAATTATTATTAAAGTTCTGAAACAACTATAAAGTTTATATTCACACTTTGATATTTTATATAGGTTAATTTATTTTAATCGTCCAAAAATTAAAAATTAAAATATTTACATATCTTCACGTTCCAGAGGTTTCTGAACATTTTGGCTCTGGATTGACGTGTGTGTGTTTGTGTGCATGTGTGTGTATCTATGCGTGGATACAACTTTTCGTCGAGGATTTCGGGCGTATAGATGAATTGACTTAAATAATTCAAAAAGCAATCGATTTTTATTGACAGGGAAGTGTGGTGATTAGCTTTTAGTAAAGGCAGGTCCAGCCGTTCGGAGATATAAAGCTAAATGTACAAAAAATGACAGATTTTGACAGAACTAAGCATCCGATTTAAATAAATGTGTTGCAGAAACGATTGCTTTTGGGGAAACTTTTTTTATATTTTATTTTTCTAATACCCAAAACTTTTTTTGAATATCGAAAATAATTCGGATTTTAATTCTATTTCTGGTTTTCTAAGTTCTAAACGCCACTTATATACTTCAAATATATAAGTCTTATAAATATTAGACAAACAAATATTAGACAATGTCCTTTATTTTGAATCCAGTTGATCAGTTTTATTTATTATATGTAAACGTCCATTTCATAAGCTTTATAAAATACGAATAATGAACAAAGTTACTGTACTTTTAATTATCTATTTGAAAACACTTAATATTTATAGAATATTTTATTACGGTACGGGAAGTTTCAGCAATTTGCCTTAAAGCACGATGCCATACGCCACTAGTTAGATTACATATGTTTATACGTTTATACCAGTTATCAACATTAATATTTAGGAATTAGTATTGTTTAAGATTTAACTAGATAACGTTGTAGACAATATTTTTTTTATGAATTACACTTCTTTGTATATGTATATATGTATATACAGGTATTCATTGTATGTGCATGTGTTGTGGTAATTATGATTGAAATCGAATTTCAGAAGTGTAATAACTGTTAATGAATATAAAATCTTAAGCAAAATATTCCTTAATTCAATAATATTAATTTGTGAAATAAAAAAATTCATACATATTATTTATATAGTTTGTCATATCATCAAGAATCTGAACAACCCAGATGTTCTTTGATGATTTCGATATCTTTCAGGAAACGGCTGGGTAGGTTGGAGGAACACTTCATTAGGCGAACGATACGTAGAGTTAATCTTCGAGTTCGATCAGTTGCGGAACTTCAGCGCCATTCATCTGTTCACCAACAACTTCTTCAGCAAAGATGTCCAGGTAAAGATATTTATAGTTAATAGGATTCCCTATCATCCCCGTATTGGCCGAATGTAAAGATGCACTATCTCAAAGGAGAAACTAATTTACCATCCGGTGGAGTTTTGATCAGATGCAGTTTATATTAAAATCGCAAGGGAAAATATATTAATTAACATACCTTAGGAAATGCTACATTAAACTTGAAGAAAAGATTGGGATATCTTTACATTTTAGGATCATTGTCGATAAATGTTATACGAATATGTTTATGTGTGTGCTGTAGAGTGCATGCGCAGTATGAGTGTATTGTGTATGTATGTATGTACAATCATTCACGTTTAAAAAAGTAGCTTTACCATTTGTAATAAATCAAAATTTATTTTAAAGTGCAGAACATATTGATTTTCAATATATACATATCTAGTCGATTTGGAGTTACGGTAGAAAAAGTACTCAAAATAGTCTAGTGGAAGCATAGTGGAAGTATCAAGTACTCGAAAGAGGAACACTTGACATATAAATATCAGTTTTCAGAAAGTTTTTTCTATGAATCCATAACTCAATTTAATCAATTTTTAGTTTCATGATAAAATTGACTCTAGAGAAATATTTCAATTGGTTATGTTTTTACTATTGTTGGAATTTGTCGCTAAATTAAAAATTTTGTTTAAAAGTTTTTATTTTCAACAACTTATTGTTACGTTATTGGAATTGTCAGAAAGCTATTTAACAATTTTTCAATAAAAATATTTGAGTTTTATACCAAAAATAGAATCTACAAAATACACGTTAAAAATAATAAATATTCTTCATGCGTTTAGAAAGTTTTATAATTATTACTTCAATTTTAAACTAGTTGAAAGTGACATTTAGCCTTAAGGCAAGTTGCACGATCTTTCCGAAATGTGTAAGAATGGATTTAATCAATCGAAGTCGAAATTTAGATATGTGATAAAATTTCTAACTGTTTATTTCAAAAAAATGTAATCGCTTTCAATTAAATCTAAATATTGCGATTTCGAATAGAATTCTGAAACACATTTAAATTAACTATAATTATATTAATTATATTGCACAGACACGTGCTTATATGCTCTAAAATTGATATTACTATCATAAATTTTGATGAATTTATAATATTTGACTCAACACATCACAAAAGCGAATTTGACACAAATTTTTACTATAATATTTTCTCAAACTTTGATGAATTTTTGACGTAGGACTATTTTTGTATGGTCTATAAGACTATGATATCTATCGTCATAAAAGCTTCATAAAAATCGGCAATTTTTTTCTGCAATAGTTAATTACAAGAAAACGGCCCGGTTAATTTTTACCTAAAGCTAATTAGTATCATTCCAAACCAATATCTTTTAAACAGTTCTTGATTTTTCAAAATCGATTTGGAATTGCGGGCTAAAACGTGGATGATTTTTTTTCTTTAGTGCTATTTACAAAGAAACGACTCGGCCGGTGGTCGCTCAAAATTGAAAAACGATATTCCTCATCGAAATACATCGAATATTTTGGAATCGGTCCAACCGTTTTTGAGAAAACTTCAATTTGCGACAAAAAATGTGTTCACACACACACACACGTACATACCTTTTTCAAATTTGGTATCATTCGATTCAAATGGCTTGAAACGCCGAGAAAATATAAAATTAGCTAATCGAATTTTCTGATTCCCGAAACTTTTTCTTCGGGAAGTTAAAAGATAATTATATTACTTAGCTATCAGAACTTTGGCTTTACAACAGCAGGTTTTCAGGTTCGATACACCTCAGCCTGATATCAAGCAGTAGTGCCTCATATTTTTACGTGAAAATATTTTTATAAATATGTTTCTAAGTGAAAATCGCTGTCTTGTGGCAATGCTGCGACAAATTAGAAATATAGCATTAACTAGTACGAGAGAATTCTAGTAATTAAATTTACAGAATGGTTTCAAAAATATATTATTATATTATATTTATATATCTTTTCAGGTTTTTTCAAGGGCAAAAATCTGGTTTTCCGTTGGTGGTTTACATTACAATGGTAGACCTTTGGGATATTCTTATATGCCCGATAGAGCCTTAGAAGTAGCCCGAGATGTGACAATAGCTTTACATCATAGATTGGCAAGATTTGTCAAAATTCGACTTTATTTTGCTGCATCATGGATTATGCTGAGCGAAGTTTTCTTTGATAGTGGTTTGTATAATTGATTATAAATATATGTAAAAGAATATTTTTGTAAATAAATTATTTTCTCAGAACCATTGGGATACAACGCTACAGATGAAATTGAGTTAAATACCAGCGACGAAGAAATTTTGGTCAACCCAGAGATTGGGGTAGCATTTGATACATTTGAAACAGGTATAAATTATATAATAAATAATATCTCGATTATTTATACTTATTTATCTATGATTATCTTTTCTGATCTAGGCCAATTTAGGTATTGTTAATGTATTTTTGTGTTATTTTAAATTATTGATATTACATTTAAGATCATTACATTTATAGTTTATAACATATAACTTACAAAACTTCTTAACCAGGATATATGGACGCTCCTTGGTGATTTTAGTTAGAGATATTTTTGGTTTATATGGTTCGATCAACTATGAACGTTATTATACAATCAACTGCCGCTACAAATAACACTTATTTCATTTTAATTGACAGAAATGATTTGCATTTTGTCACTTAATTGTAGATTTTGTTCCAAGAAAGACTTTGATTCATTTCGATATTATCATGAATAAATATTTGAATTTGTCAAAACTTATTAATTTTTCTATATTTTATGATACTCTAATATTTTTAAACAACCACGATAGCAACCAAAATTTGAAATTGAAAAATCTATAGAGAAAATAAAAATATTTAAAATGAAATGTCGTATTTCAATTCATGATTCATTAAATTTTGAATAAACCACTTTTTTACAAATTAGAAAAAATATTTAAGTAGTTTTCATAATTAGTTCTGGATCAGTTGAATTAATTACTACTTTTTTTCTAGTTCAAGCTCATCAAGATGAAGGCGGTTATGTAGAAGCCGTTATAGGCGTCTTGACCGCTGTTATGCTATTGCTTTTAGTTGTTTTTGTAATCATCTTGATATTGAGTAGACGACAAAAACTTCAAGGATCGCCTACGATATTGAGAAATCCATTTGGTGTTACTATAAACATGAAGGTAATTAATTTTGCACATAACAAACGTAATCAACAGTGTTATGGATGTTTTGTCATGTTGTTCATTTGTGCGTAGCGCACCCGACTCCTAATTAAAAGTTGTGCGCAGATATCAATCAGTTTCCTAATTAGCTTATCTAGGTGAATACCAGTACATTACAGTTCTATAGTACGGCTTGTTGCAACAGGTTTTATTAATAATATATCTTGATATCCACCGAATATATTTTTACGTAATAAAAATAAATAGTTTCTGTAACTATTTCTCTACCGAATCAAGTAAAAATAATTTACTACTGTGCAGTTCAGTGCATTACAAATTACGCCGTGTTTGAGGCTAGTTGCAAACATCTACAGGAGCAAGTAGTAACGAAAAATAAATGACTTTTTTAAGAAAATTTACTTATTTTTAAGTAATTCTTTTTATACATCGACGCAAACTATCATTAATACAAACAAAAAATATAATTTTACCGTAACTCTACGTGAACTACATTTAATATCAAAATACAAATAAAAGTAATAGTGTCTTCGTCTCATGTAACACTATATTCATGTACCCATATTTTACAAACTATACATTCCATTTAATCTTTTACTCTTAAAATTTAATTTAATCCTTATATGTTACCACTAACCCCAAGGTTTTGTTTCAACTAACCCCAGGTATGTTTCTTACGTTATTCAAGATAACTATTTATACAATTCAGCAATCACAAAAGTTATTACAAATAATTAAAGACTGAAACGAAATAAGATTTATAAAATTCAAAATTAGTCGATAATAATAACGCAAACCAAAACTTTATCACGTATCAGTTGTCAAAAATGAAGGATCTGCACAGTTCTGTTTATTGCGTCGGCTTGGAAGACAGTAGCTATGACAATATTATAAAGAACGGTTCAATATCTAATGGAGATAAATAAATATTTTAATATTGTTAAATATATGTTACATATATGTTAATTATATATATATATATATATACATATATAATTTATAAAAAAAATTAGAACATGCATTAGTTCTATACTTTTCACAGTTTCGAAACGTCTGTAATATATGAAATAACATGTGTGCAAAAAAATGAGTTTAGTGTGTTCATATTTAACATTTAATATTCGTTTCACTCATGTTACAAAACTTTAATTTTTTTTCATGTAATTTTTCAGATTACCTAGTTTATATTTTAATATTTTTTTCTCGTTATTTTTGGAAATAACAAATTCACCACAGACCTAAAGAAGTAGAACTAAAATCAGTATTAATTAATCAATAAATTTCGTATTGAGTTTTTATTATTTCTATACATTCATAAATATAAAAACGTTATAAATCATCATACTTTCATAAATATTACATCTTATGATCACTATTCCAGGATCTCCTGATGAACTTGGCGCCATCGTCGAATGGCGGTGCCGGCGGTAGTAGCGCTGCCTCGCCTGTGGGACAGGCACCTCCTGGAGGTGCCGGAAGCCCCGCCACGTCACCTCTGCTTGTCAACGGCGGTACTGGCAGTTACGTCGCACTGACTTCATCGCTTATTGATTGCGAAGCACCTTCCAGCGATAACGAATCCAGACTGAGTGAGTACTATTAGATATGGTGAATCTTTTGATGGAAATTCTGAGGATTAAGAACAATTATGATTGATATTAATCATGTAACATTTATTAGATTCTATTTTACTATTATGGAGGTTTATTTTTCACAATTACCACAAAATATAATTTATAGAAAAAGCAAAAAATTAGTAATATTTTCGAAGAAGCATATATTCAAATATTATTTATATTGAGCTATACAGTTCAAATATTTCTAATTGTTTTATCATAAAACTATGTGATTTCTCGTACACATTTCAACTAGGGTAGGGCGGAGCACAAATGTTCAATTCGAATTCAAGTAATTATACTGTATAACACAAATGAACTACATCAAAACACATCACGTGTATCAATCAAGCAACTATCGAACTATTATCAATAAAATTCCCAGTTAATTCGTATTTTCAATAATGTCTATTTTTATAAGGTGACCGTCTTGGTTTCGCCGGGGACTGTCCCGAATTTCTATGTTGTGTCCGTTTTTTTTTAAAAGCATTACTTATATCGAATTTAGATTTTTTCACCCGGACTGTCCCGGTATTTCAAAAATTAACAGATGAATTAACGAAAATTATGAAAACCAACAAACAAGTGCTAGTTTTTTTTTTTCAAATTAATTATAAATAAAATTGAATAGAATATTGCCTATACAAGGCTTAAAAGCGCGATTAATATATAAATTGATATAAAATATAATACCATAGATGAAAAAGTATTGCATATAATTGAATAATAAAGTTTTTACTAAAAGTCCGTAATTCTCATGAGAAAAGATTTATATAAAAAAACTGTCACTATAAGCATAACTAAAAATTGCTGTCTCGGTTTTGACTTATTAGAAAAATATGGTCTCCTGAATTTTTACTGTTTTTCTAATATTTATCATCAGTTTATTTTTACTCCGAAGGCAATAGTAAAAATGGACAGAAAGAGGGCAAAGAGATCCAATGTCTTAATTTTAAATTTAAAGCAAAAAGGATTTTACGATATAATAGCTATATTATTGAACCATGATATAATATATGTAAATTTCAGATAACACTTATATAATTTTGATTTGGTATTTTGTCAGAAATATTAGCAGAGTTCGAATGACTATAAATGTATTTTATCCCTAACTTAATTTACTTTTTACTTTACTATTTTTGTATTGTTTTTGTCAGGGTACAGTTTTAATCGATTTCTTTACTTCGCCCATATGTGAACTTTTATAGAGGTTATATAAGAAAATCTGTTGAACCTATAATTATATAGCTTATACTTGAAAATTACATTAAGAACTAGTAAACTAAACAACAGTGCTCACAACAAAAAAAACTTTTGATATACGGCGTTTATCTCCTGAGGGCGACGTTGGTTGATTAAGCCAATGGCTGGTTACAGATTTTTTATCCTCTACTTTCAAATATTGTGGTTAAAAAATTCTTAACGCTACATGTTAAAAGAGATATTGGAGGTAGTCTTTTTATCCGCGATCCCGCTCTTCCAAATATTGAATTTTAAGAATTTTATAAACGTGAAACGTGAAAGATATTATATCCAATATTATATCCAATTCGAGTAGCACTAGCAAAAAACGTGTTATTTTTAGGTTTTAATTTATTTATTATTTACATATAATGTATTTTAACATTTTACGATACCGATTAAATCTTTTACTACACGTTCTTTTAAAAGAAAGCCTTGCAAAGTCGATCAATTTTTATAATTTTAATATTACAGTTTAACAATTAGTCTTAATTTTAGAAAACTTGAACTTGTGTCATTATTTTTTTTGGCTTTCGTCCTTCAATTCCCAAGTTTAAATAAAAAATAATAAAAATTAAGCACAATTTTAGAAAAATGATCACAGTTTTGCTGTACTTAAAAAAAATCATATTTTTCGAAATGCTATATAAAGTTTTCTTATATTTTTTCAATATAGTTACTAGTAATACTCTTACTTTGTTTTGACTTGACGTTGATTTCAGGGATACTCTGTATTCGTGTGTATAATATTAAATTTAGTATATTCATTTTTTTTTCAAATTACTAAAATGTACCTAACTGAACTGTAAGAATGTTGTGTGAATTGGCAGGCAATTTTTTAACATTCCGTAGGATAAGTTATAGTAATCGGCCAATAATCGAAAGTAAATTTTTTTTCTTGATTATCAAAAATATTATGGATTTCAATTTTAATTTTAGCTAAAATTTCAAAACATATACTTGAGATAAATAACTTAAACTTTGCAATTCAGTTAATAATTCTTTCGTTGTAACTAAAAATCTATGAACTTTATTATCGATACCGATATTAAACTATTCAGTTTGTTCATAACAAATTATAGTAAAAAGTTATCAAATCCTTTCCTAAAGTTAAAACAGAGATTGTGTTACCGCCTCAACTTGAAATTGGTTCGAGATAAAAGCTCGTCGAATGGCAACATGCATGTAGTGCTTGTGTTTATATTTGCACCATTTAAACTTTTATACTTAATAGCGTTTTAGTTTATATCTCGTTATATATCAGTTTATGTATCATTGACGCGAAGTGGTTATTCGGATTCAGCGTTAGAGCCGAGCTCTTAATGCACGATGGTAAAACTTTATAGATATCGTAAATAGTTTTATAGGACCAAGCAATTTTCTTAGTAATTTTATCCTGCCAGCTCAAATAACTATCTCCGGCTATCGTTTTACTATATTTTTTTAATCGCAAAACAAGAGTTGGAAAAGTTTTATTTTACAAAGTTAAATAAACCGATCGAAACAGGATTGTGTGCTGATTTTTTTAGTACCTATACTTATCAAAACATAAACATTTTAATTCTACTTTCTTTTAATTTAATTATGTGTAAAATTTTAATAAACGCTATTATCTGCACTACGTTCATGGCAATGATATGATAGTGCTTTGTTACAAGTATTAAGTTTTCAATAATTTATCCTTAAAATAACTTTTTTAACATTAATATTGCAAAAGTTTTGGTTTTGTATACGCAATGAACTATTTCAAATGTTACTCTTCTCACGTTAGCTAAACTTTTAAACACAGAAAATTTCTAAATTTTGATATTATACCTCTCATCAATAAAACAGCAAATAAAGAATTCATCTATACTTTTGTATATAAATAAAAATATACTTTTTTCCTAAAGATCTGATATATATCTTCTTATATATAAAAACGGAGCTTAGTATTTTGTTAGGTATGGTAAAACGTTAAAATGGCTAAAGTTTTAGTCTTGAAAAATTCGTGCTTATCCATAGGTTGTGGAAAAAGTAAGATATTATTTCAAACCCGCGTAGAAACTTTACATTTATAATTTGAAAATTTTTGTCGTAGCGTAATTTAAATAGAAACAATGGACTACGGCTCATGCGTCAAATGTCAAATGGTTTTGGCAGATGTTCAATTACACTTAATTAGGATGTTTTAGATGTATATTATTTAATTGTACTAAGTTGTTTTGTTTGTAGTTGTATTTATACACAAAAATGTTATCAAACGTGCCGCAAGTATTGTTAGAAACACAAAACATCAACTTTATTATAATGTTAATATGAAAATGCACTTTTTGACGTAATAGCACGCTTTTTTGCAAATCATATTTTTCTCAAATTCGGTACTCGGAAAGAACTCATTTGTATAATTTTATACTCATTGATATTTATAAAAGATTTTCTACATTATATTATTATTTTATTTGGGTCATTGAAATTAAAAACCTAAATTTTGAATTGATCAAAGGAGACATTTTGTCGAATAGTTTATTCCCAGTTATAACAGACAAAAATTTAAATGAAAAGATTAGGCTGATAATTTGCCTCTTTCACTACACACTTTCACATTCATAATCAGTTAGTTATTTTTCATACTGAACATTTTCTAGAAATATTTTTTTATGGCTGAACGTTTGCCGGGTCAGCTAATATATATATATATATATATATATATATATATATATATATATATATATATCAAGCTCCAATTTGACTTGAGCAATTATATTGTGAAAACCAGTGAACATACTCAATTTATCTCTTGTAAAATTGCTTTTTTTTAACAAAAAATTCGATTTACTAATTTTATGTTTTCTCGACATTTGAAGCCATTCTGAATCGAATGAGACCGAATTTGGAAAAAGTGTTTGTGTGCGTGTATGTGAACAAATTTTTTACCTTAAATCGACATTTTATCAAAAATGACTAGACCGATTTTAAAAATTTAAAAGCCATTCAATGTATCTCGATGAGGACTATCGTTTGTCAGTTTTGTGCGACTATTGGATCGAAGGGACTTTCAAGCCCCGCTCTACATATATAAATTATGAGGAACAAATTGACAAATAATGTTTTTTTATCTTCTCATATATTATACACTTCGAAACATATTCCTCTATGGTTTTATTTCGGTTGAATTCAATTTGATTAACAAAGCTAGGCCAGCATGTTATAGCACATTACTTTGGTATCATCTCATCGCATAAATTGTTACATTACATTTATAATTATAATAAAACCAACCATATATAAACGATATAGTCTTGTTGTTGAACTTAATGATACATTATGTTATATCTCATTAGTTGCAAGCACTATGATGAGATTGCTTTCGACAATTGCTTAGAAACTGCCACAATTTCAATTGATTTACTGTTTAATAATCGATAAACACAAATGTTATAGTTGATATATATTTATATACATTAAATTATATGTATATATATGTATATATATATGTGTGTGTGTTTTAAGTATAATTAACATATCTTAAGATGCTCTCATTATATTTCCAAATGAAGATGAAAAGATGCCTCTCAAATGTAAAATAGTATCTTGAGATAAAAAAAAACATTTAGCAACAAAACCAACACTTTTCCAAAAATCCGCAAGTTCAGTCTAATTTTGTTCTTTCTCTCCATTCTTTCTATTTTATCTTACTATAAGCGAGTAGGAAGTGGGATGGCCAAACTGATTTTATCCAAGCATATGTCTATTAATTCTGATTATAACATAATAAAATTATATTTCCAGTATCTGCAAAATCGGCACCGTCCGCCAGCCCATCACCGACCGTAACTCCTTCGATTATGTCTGCACAGTCTCCTGCCACGCCCACCAGGCGGTTGATCAGCGCGACCAGCAACGGGTCCATGACCCTGATTCCGAATGGCAGATCAAGGGTAGCCGGAAAAGGATCATGCTTGGGACCATATCACCAGCAACCGCAGTCCATTAATAATAATAATGATTCGTTGCGGAGGAGTGATCAGCATACAGTTGGTAGAAAGTCGGAAACTTCAGAAAGGACGAAGAGGTGTCATACTGCACCAAGGGATAGACATAGGGTGAGATATTATTATGTTTTTTGTACTTCTTAGGTTCACATTTCATAATAACAGATATTTTGAACAAAAGCAAAATAGTTTACAAAATTTACAACTTTATATTTATATAGTTGGAATATGCTTCGAAGAAAATATATCCATACTACACACGATCTTTTAAAATTTGTTACAACCATAATAAATTAACAATATAATAAATTATTTCGAACGCATAATTTTCTACTTCGTAAAACGTAATCCTTATTTTATACTTACATATTAAATAAAAAGAAATAATTATTAAAACAGCTATTTTCAGTTTAAAAATGAGTGTTAACATTTTCATTATATATTGTCGTTTTTCAGTATTTGTAAATAATCAAGCTGTTATTAAGTAAGGATTGAGTATAAGCAATTAAGAAGAATTTAAGAATAAGAAATTTTGATTCACAAGTTTGATTATTTAACATCCATAACATTTTAGTATATTCTTTAAGATATGAGGGTATCAGAAAAATCGTCTCATTTTTTTTTTTCAACAACTAATTGCAAAAAAACTGCCCGTCTGACCTCTATCAGAAACCAACTAGTACGATTCTTAACTATATTTTCCGGACAGTTTTTGAATGTTTTAAATTAATTCCGCATTTTTGGTTAAATCGTTGACGAAAAATGTTTCACTTCCGTTTATGAAGTGTCAAGCTTTTTTGAGAAAACGTCGACGAATGTAAAATTTTGTCTTACTCATACATGTTTTGTCCAATTTCAATCTTAAAAGATTTAGAATAACTTGAAACGCACATAAAGCATAATATTAATGGATTTTCTGACGAAAGCTATATGTTTCAAGCTATATATTTTCAAATTTTGTTAATAAACAAGTAATCTTGTGACTTACTAGCGAAATTTAGATTGTAATTAAGTTAATAATCCGGGATATTATGAGCAAAATATTTGATCGTATACAACTATGAGATATTATGAGCAAAATGTTTGATCCTTCAACAACCTACAATTGTTAAAAAGTTTATAGATTCTCACAATCAGATTATTATCTCTGCATATTTTGAATTAATAATTAAATTTCCATATCTAAACGATTATTAATTTTATTCTCATTATTATGTTTGCATAAGTTAGTGCTCAAATGAAACACTAGACTGCTCTCAATAGAGTGAAATCTAAATTATTATATTTTAATACACTAACTATTTTTCTCTCGTTTATGTAACAATAAAATTTTATAGTAACTTGCTAGTTTGGTATATTGCTATTTTTGATAAAATATATTGAACTGTAATTGTGGGGTTGTTTGGTAGCTATAGCTGAACGGTTGATAAGATAAAAACACTGGTTCTTGGTTGATCTTGATATTTTATTGTTTACTATTTTTACAAATAAATAATTTGTTTGATAACCTTTTGGTTATCGATAATCAGAGACTACATTTTTTAAGAATCTTAATAGTAAGCCTGACTTGACTCCTGACTTCTGACTGACTAACTAAATCTTAACTACTTCTTATATACTAAATAATTGTATACAAAACGTGATTCCAAAATCTAACAGCAAAGGCAAAAAAACTCCGTATAACCTTCAAATAGCACGTAATGCTTTAACAAAAATAAAAAATAATAAATTATATTTGTGATTACAGAATAATATGTTACCGCTATTAAATATAAGACACATTTTTGCCTTTGGTATTTATAAATCTATTGCATTGTATTAATATTACAAAATAGTTGAATTATGTTGCCACTTAGTTTTTAATTCAAATATATGTGTGAATAATTGTGACTATAAATTTATTTCAGGTGGCCCCTCCAGTCGTATGCTGGAACATTGCGCCGAGTATGGGCAGACCGTACAGTTGCCGCGAAAGCGAGTTGGCTCCGGTCCCTAGATATTGTCTAAACGTGGTCGAGAAATTTGGCTCTAGTCATGCTGGGGAGGTATGTTAATTTAAAAAATCAAATACAAAGTAAAATTTTACTCGATAAATGAGTGGCTAGTCTTTATAGTATAGGTGATCAATTTCGTCTCTTACTTCATCATTTTGGTATAAAGCACGTTTTTGCATATAGTGTTAATCAAACTTTAACTGTTAATTAAAGATAATTTATTATCAGATTTCAATTTAAAAATATCAATCACTACTGAAATTATTTAGACAAAGTGATTTAATTTAATATATTAAAAAAAGAGTGCGCGTAAGGTTCACATGCGATTGAAGTAAAACTTATGTGCTACTGTACAAGATGGCATTTAAAAATAATATTGTAAAAATAAATACATCATATAACAATTTTGAATAATGTTTATTAGTAATATGGTAACACTCATGATGCACACATTTATAAGTGTCAACCATTATACATATTTATATAATGATAAATTATAAATTATATATTTATAATAGCGTTAAAAATATGTATAATATTTAAAAACAATAATCTAATTAAAGTCATACTTCAAATATGACATGATCGGTTTGTCATTGTAATTAGCATTTAGAAATTAATTAGAGAAATGAAGTAATTGCTGATTAATAAATTCTATAATATTTGTTCACACAGTGGATTATGTTAAACAACGCCTAAGCAAATATTGTTTTTGGAACTTCACTTATCATGTAATTATATTTGAAGAACTTCATGTAATTAAAATCAACATACATTCATTGACTGCCTGTATTTTTTCTACTTTTTCGCTTGCGATATAATCTCATTCTATGAACAGCTGTAATATCTGTCTTGCTTAACAAATATTTTCCATTTTATTAACTTCAAAGATTTATAAAAAATACAGAAATGATTTCTAATCAATAAACTTACTAATCATTAATCTTATTAATCTATATTTTCGAGGAACAAGGTAAAATATCCTTCTGATTTAGGCATTTTTATTAAATCAAGATTTGTACTACGATGTAACTTTAAAATGTTTATTTATCTATGCCGATTTTCTTGTCGATATTCGTACGCATACAACGACAGATCTCCATTCACATACACGACGAATAATCACAATCGACCCGTATAGAAATGATATCATCGAGAGCGAATGACGAATCATTGGCACTCGACTCTTATCTTGTCTTATCTGTCGTAACGCACTTCCGTTGCATTGGTACGGATTTACACCCCAGTCGCGCCTAAAAAAGTTTCACTTCAAAAATAAATATGCACATAGCGTTTCGTTAACAGGTTTCTTTATCTAATATGTGTATATTAATATTTAATACTATCTAATTTGGTCTTGTTTATTTTTATTACATATTATTTTATAACTTTAATAGATAATGTTGTGCGAGACCGACAATGCTTTGTCCGCACTTATTCCCGGAGTGGGCCGATTAGTCTGCGCCCGCTCTTCGCCGCCTTCTACCTTACCGAACGGTGGAGTCGGGCGGCAGCCTTCGCGTTCTCCATCGCCTGCAGGGAGATCAAGTTCTATGCGCGAATTGCGATTTTTGGCATCTCTCACAGACGTTGGTCTCTGCAGAGTTTTGGGTGTAGTTACTGGAGAAAGACCACAATGGGCTATTATTGAATACGGAGAATTGGGTGATCTGGCTCATTTGTTGCAGACGAAAGAAGTTATGGAGAATAGGAGGGGATATCAGGATGCTAGAAGTATCAGGTAGATATATAAAAATTATGTTCTTTCATCGGTTAAAATTAAATTTATATCACATTATTAGATGTGTTAAAAATTAGAATATTATGAAAATAGAAGATACCATAGTTTTAAAAGCTAAAAATGTTGCTATCTATTCTCTAGTGAATTGCAAATGTGGTAATTATAAGTGCAGAAACTCTTGTTAAATTTATAATATTGAAATAGTTTGGTGTACAGGCATAGTATTAATAATATCCATTTATAAATAATGATTTTAATCTATGATTATTTGTATGATTTAAGATTAATATATATATTTATATTTTAATGTTTTCAGTTTTGGTTGCCTGGTTTATATGTCGACGCAAATCGCATCGGCTGTAAAATATTTAGAATCGAAAAACGTTGTACATAAAGATTTAGCAGCTAGGTGAGTTAAACAAAATTTGCAAAATTTATTTTATTTATTTATATAATTAATTATGTAATAATTTTTTTCAGAAATTGTTTGGTCGGTCGAGGATATGTTGTCAAAGTTGGCGATATTGCAATGTGTAGTCCGCTATATCGTCAAGATTACAGCGAGATTGGTGGACGACCGCCTGCGCCTATCAGATGGTTGCCTTGGGAAAGTGTACTTATGGTATGAATTATTTGAAATTTAATTATAATTTAAATTTAAATTTAGTTATAAAAAGTCTAACGAGCAAATAGAGTAACAAACAGTTTCTAACAAGCAGTGGTGTTGTGCTAATATTTTTTTTGCCAGAACGCTAAAATTTAAAATCCGGTTCAAAAAATTTGATATATTTCTATAAGAACTCACAAATCTAATATATTTACTTCTTATATAATTAACTCTATTATATACAGCTAGTCTATAAATTAAATTGTACAAGTATGAGGGAATCATTGAGTACATAATTTATATTCTTTAATAACATTAATTATATTTATTGTGGTATTATTTGTATTCATTAATACTTACAGGTATTCATTATGATCTAAAAGTACTCGAGATTTATTACAATACTTTATAAGGCTTAATCTAATAATACGATAGATAACCTATTACTTATCTTACTATACTATATTATTGTATACCATAGGTAGATATCTATTATCAATCATACCGTGAGATACCTACACCGTCATTAACTTATTATATACCTACATACTTTTTACTTCTTATAAATATTACTATTATTATTATCTCTACCTATCTATTGTCTATACCGGGAATTGAACCCGGGACTTCCGCGTGGCAGTCGCGCACCTTAACCACTACCCTATCGGGTACCCCCATTAATAATATAATATAGGACGCACTGTTGTTTCCGCGGGTCATTTTCTAATCAATTAGGTAATTAATACTAAGGTGGCGCGACGACACGCAAAAAAAGACGGTTGATTGTAGCGTTACAGTGGTCTAGTGGTTAAGGTTGTCGCGTGCCACGCGGCGGACTCGGGTTCGATTCTCGGTAGGGTTAATGTAGCGTGTAAGGAAAATTATAGGTAATAGGATATATAATAGATATAGGTTAGGTGTATTCGGTATACAATGTAGGGATTTGAGAGTATATGATGAAATATAGCGTATGGTATAGATGTAGGCGTGTAGTATAGAATGCAACGTATAGGCATACTTAAGGCTATAAAAATACACAAATACAAAATATTTCTGAATACGTTTGACATGATCGGTTTGTCATTGTAATTAGCATTTAGAAATGAACCTTCATTAGAAAAATGAAGTAATTACTGGTTAATAAATGAAAGTGTTTGAAGAAATTCATGTAATTAAAATTAACATACGTTCATTGACTGCTTGTATTTTTTTTTACTTTTTCGTTGGCGATATAATCTCATTCTTTGAACAGCTATAATATAGAGAATAATATAGAAATACGGCACAAATGTTTAATTTGTTAGATTACTTTCAAGGATTAGGGTAAAATATACTTCTGATTCAGGCATATTTCATTAAATCAAGATATGTACTTCGATGTAACTTTAAAATGTTTAAGTATGCCTATTTCCTTGTTGATATCGGTACGCAAACTACGCTGATGCCGGTACGCATACAACGACAGATATGCGACGACTCATCTACTCACATATGCGACGACTAATCACAATTGACCCGTATAGAAATGATATCATCGAGAGCGAATGACGAATCATTGGCACTCGACTCGGCCTTAACGCACTTCCGATGCATTTGTACGGATTTACACCCTAGTCGCGCTTCAAGAACTTACTTCAATCATATTTATTTTTTAACACATCTTTCTATGAACTCTTCAATTCAATAAAACAATTTATAATTTTGCATGTCTTATTATTATATTTATTGAACCCTATATAACTCAGTACCAATGCTGTGATTTACATTAGTTCTGAGTTTCTTATTGCTTTTATATACATACATAACAATACTTCTAGTAAACTAATTTGCATTCTCTTTCAGGACCGCTACACATGTGCGGGTACCGTGTGGCAATTTGCGGTAACGCTCTGGGAAATATTCTCCCTGTGCCGCGAGCGGCCGCTCGGCGATTTGAGCGATCGGGAGGTCGTTCGCAGGGCAGAGCGACTTTATTGCTCCTCATCTCCGGTGACTGAACCTCTTTTAATACGACCAGCCATATGTCCTACATCGTTATTTGCGATGATGGACGCGTGCTGGAGCAGAGATGAAACTAAGAGGCCTACAATGAGAGAAATGCATTCGTTTTTAGCCAATATGTGCTCGGAGGATCAGCAGCAGCAACATTTAAGGAGGAGGATATCGGATAATGGTAGTTTCCAGGATTCGGATGATGTCTGAAGGGTTTAGTTTTTTGGTTTTCCTTAGTTCGATGGATGCTGTAAAGAGGTTAGTTTCAGTTTTTATTTTTATTTTCATTATTTTAAATTTATATTTATTATTATTATTTTCATATTTGATTATTATTATATATTTATTATTATTATATATTGATTATTATTAAATATTTGCATTTGATTTTATTTATATGCTATTATTTGATATTTATATTATCATTTCTTTATAACTTCTGCGTCTTATACAATTTGCGTATTTTATACGTTTTCGAAATATTTTTAATAATCTATATGCGAAGCTTATTTTGCAATTCGGTATGATGGTTACTGACAATGCCTTATACATATTTTGAATTCACAACTGCCCAAACTCGGCTTTTTTTTTCACCTGATTAAAGTGCATATAGTCATATTAATGAAATGAATATATTTATTTGATTTAATCAATATGACTATATACAATTTAATTAGGTGTTCAATAAACAAACCAATCGCTTTTTTAATGTTGTTTTTATATTTCAAATTTCGTGTCCTTAATCCAAACTCTTGGACTTTGAAAATAGAATGATAGAATCATAATTAATCATTCTCATTCAGCTCATAAGATGACTTAATAATCTCATGTAAATTGTTCCCGTTTTATAAAATAGTTCTTTAAATTTTAGTCTGCAGTTATAAAAATAAATTATTTATCAAACTAACCTAGACAATTTCCATAACAATTGGACATGTTATTTGAGTGCAGATTTTTGCATCTCAAAATCATCAATATTTCAATTTCTTCAAGACAAAAGTAATCATACATGAATTTTTAGATACGATTTTTTCGGTATTTGTTAAAACAAACGTTTTCCTATATTATCTCACAAAGAACTATAATGACTATATAGAACATTTAAGATAATGCGATATTACTTCATGATATTTTTTTATTATTTAATTTATTTAAAAGTTTCAATTTTTTCATATTATTAATCTCAAATCTATAATACCTTTCGAAAAATTATAATATTTAAAAAAAGCGTTTAAGATTAAACGATTTTACTTCATACGAAATGTTTTTTTTTGTATTATTTAATTTATTTTAACTTATATATTTTTGATATGTCTAATTTTGCTTTTTATTTAAACTTTTTTCACATTTTTTTTCATTAAATATAGCCTAACTGATGTAAATACATTGTAAATAAAGGGTGATATTTGCTAAATAAAATTAAGAAATTTCTATAGAGTGCTATGTAAAATATTTTTTAAATTAACTATATCAAGATGATTGCTAGCTGAATGTTGTGAACAAACTGTGAAATAATGATTATAAAAATTTATTAATAAAATTGCTTTTATAGATATAAATAGTAACATAAATAGATAAAAATATAATATTTACGTATAAGAAAATGGGACCGAATTTTTGTTAAAATTTAATTTGAATTTTTAAAATGTACACAGTACGTAAAAGTCGTAAATAGCAATAAAAATGGTTCTAGTAAAACAAGTATTATGATATACTTTAATTGAACCAGTTACCTAATTATAATGCAAAAATCTATGCTTTGCAGAATGATATATAGATAATAGTACTCGTCTATTTATTTTTGAGTAGAATTCGAATATGAAATATTTATTCATAGAATTATTTTCATATCGTATTAGTAAATCTATATTCTCGTTTGGGTGATTTTTGTGCTACTAAATTTTTGAGGTTGGATTCTCTTTACAAAAAAAGATTTTGTTTCTTTAAACTTTTTGTGGTTCAAAATATTAAAATTATAAATTTATTTTTCTCTCTACAATAACTCCTAACAGAAATTTATTATCAAATATTTTATTGCACTAAATTTTGGAATGGCCGTGAGAAAATTTAGAAATAAATAAAATAAAACAATCAATGCTTATTTGAAAGTAATAACAGATATAACAAATTAATCAATTTACTCGAATATTCATTTTAAGTTTGAGGAAACTCGAAATCGATAATTAATTGAGCTTTTGCTTTGATTCACTTATTGAAAATAATTTTATTATAATAATTTGTTATCAAATATTCTAATTATATTCCAAAGCTTCTCTGTTATATATAGTATCTATAATTATTTGAATTCAACATATCTATAGTAAAATCCTTGTGATCAGTCAACTATATGATCAACTCTCTAAAGAAAATCCTTCTGCACATATTGAATGTACTTAAGTAGAAACTAAAACTAAAATGTTATTAAAACATTAGTGTTATGCTTAACATTCGAGCAAATATATGATTTTAAAATTTTATATTAATCGCTAGATTTAAGTCTAGGGCTAGTTAGTAGGCGTGAATCAGGGTATCATTAAAATAAACATAAAAATAGGACAAAGAACAAAATATTATAACACAATATATTATTATAACATATATAGATTTTTAAAACAGGCATTTATTGAAATAGACATTTGAAATTTAAAATATTATCTACAGTTGCAACTGTCTACATTTTTAATATTTTAATCTTATACTTATACAACCCATTGTCTATTTTAGTAGATCTATTATTGCTTACAACCTACTTCGAACTTCAACAGATCTATTATTGTTTTCGATGTGCACAATGTAATTAAAGCATTTTTAATTTTAACCTAAAATGATTTTTATTTTTTTCAAACGTATAAATATCCAGACCTTAATCAAAAAAATGCATGCAAAGTCTTGGTTAAAAATATGGACGAAATATCATTAGTTTGCTTGAAACTAAATCTTAATTTAAATAAACGAACGTCTCAATAATACCAATAATTTTAGAGTTTTCACTTATTTATTTCAAATTTTGTTATTGCTTCTGAAAATTAATCTCATTAGGGGTGACTGGGTATGGTTGTGCCACTTTTTTTATCAGCAATAATTTCGTTAATTTATCAGTTAGGTGGGTAAAAGTAAATTAAATGGTAATTTCAATATTCATATTAAAGTCTTTAAATCAAGAAAAAGTTTTGACACTCTTTTTTCTTTAAAAAATTAGGTTAAAAACAATATGTATAAACACCATAATGACTTATAATAATTTTCATTGTCAGAAATATGTAAGCAACACATCGTAATCATTTAAACGAGGTTTATGTATATAATATAACAATATATAACATATTTTTTTAAACTAAGTTAACAAGAAATCTTTGCGAAAACTTTCATTTTCTTGTGTAAAATTTTGCTTTCTCTTTCTCTTTTGTATATTGTCTTAGCTAAAAAAGGACAAAAAATATATCACTTAATATCTAACTAATTGCTGGTAATTAACTACTATTATTCAACTTACAGCAAATTAACGAAGTGATCTAAATGTGTACAGTTAACTGTTATTATTAAAAAAAAATCGAACAAAAAACTTATATTTAACTCTTTAAAGGCAATGCGTTTAACAGATCATGTTAATGTAGGGCGCAGACTCAATGCAATAATGGAAACTTGTTTGAACAAACATACTTCATCTTATTGGACTCTATCTCAAAATCAGTAAATTTTAGCTGTTGTGACGACTGTCACAACCGTACCCAGTCTTCCCTACTCTTTTAGTTCAATTAATATTAACATTAAACCGCTAATTAATTATTTATTATATTAATCAGACTTTAAAAATTATAATAAATATCAATTTTTTACCAACGGCCTAATTTCCATTAAGATTCACGTCTAGTTCTATACAATAAGTGACAATATTTTCTGAAAAGTTTGCTCGGCTTTGATATTGATAATCATATCGAATAGGTATATTATAGAACATATAGACGTTTTTCGCACATATGAGTAAATTTATTTAATAATAAAAAAATATAAATAAAATAGGTAAAAAGTTTATATGTAGTTAAATACATTTATATTGAGCTCTCTTGCGTGTGGTTTGATTCTGTACATAATATATAATAAAAATTTCTATAAAGGACTAATTTTTATAGTATGTAAATATATAAAATAAAATTAATATCTACCAACCTACTAACGTATCTTTATCATGATATTGTGCTTCCTTCTCGAAACGTAGTATGTAAGGTACACTCTTTGAAAGTTTAATGAATATGATTAATTACTGTAAATTATCAAAACTGTAACATTGTGAGTTGGAAAATAAATGAGAAATTATAATCTTTTTCATATTTTTATACTATATTATATTATAGCAATAGAGGCAAACGCACATGGTTTTACTAATTTTAAGATAATCTATATTTCAAACAACACATTCAAGAGTAAGAAAATCGTTTAACAGCAATAGTTCAACTTTTAACATGAAATTTTGCTTATCTGAGAATTTATTTTGCCATCTTTTTATGTTTTTGATATTTAAGATAACAAACTTTTCGCAGTAGAGGATTTTGTTTTCGCTAGGAAATCCGATTTTATTTTCTCGACGTATTAGAATTTTTTTTTATTAAAATCACCAATAAGACCAATATCAGAAAAAGTATGTGTGTGCATATTTTGCAGTTTTCTCGAAAACTGTTGAACCAATTTTAAAAACTCAAAAGCCATTTAATGAAATTCGATAAGGACTTACGTTTTTGCATAACATTCGGAATCAATTTTGAATATTCAAAAATAATTCGAAAAATTCATAGCAGCGTTTATTGGTTAATGATTACTGAAAAAAATAACAATTTTAATTAAACCTTGTGTTGCGTTAGAATTCCTGTTTCTAATGATTTTAATTAATTATTAGAAGTTTACAACTAGTACTTTAATTATAGTAATTTATGAGAGTTTGTAATGATGCACCGCGCCTTTGGAAAATACTGTAAGTTTGTATTAAGAGCGTATTCGTTTTATGTTTACTAACGTATAATATTTAAACCATTTATAGGAAATAACTAACATATTTTGCAAATGTTATAAGTTAAAAAAAAATTAATCTACAATATTCCCTAAGATTAAAATGATCTACAGCAGGTCGGTATACTTATGAATCACTCACAAATTAATATATTGATTTGTAACTTGCCTTTAAGGCATAGTCTCACTCTCATCTATATTCCTCACTATCATATGTGAGAATAATATAAACTTTTATTTTAATACTTTCTCGTTAACCTTTAACAGAAAATGATTTTCTACTTCTTGAACTTATTTTTCCTATATTAATAATTTTCTGTAACTAATTTGATTATTAATAATGTTTTAGATATTATTCTTATATCGCTCGATAGCAAACAAACCTAGTAATGAATCTTCCTACAAATATCAACTGGTAATTTATTTATATATTTCTTTATACGCTAATTTTATCAAAAATTTCAATTCAAAGCTTCATTTCTTAGTGCGATCTCAATTCTTGAGTTATTCAGTTAAATTTTTAACTAAATGCATACTCATCAGGTTCAGATAATAAAGCGTATGCATTTATTTGCTTACATTAAATAATTAAACACATTAATTAGTTTGTAATAATGCTGTTCCATTTTGAATGAATTTGTCTTATGATCAGTGGTGTTGTCGAGCCGGAACGCGCCGGAACGTCGTTCCGGCAAATCAGTTTTGGGAAGGAATGCGTTCCGGCAGGAAAAAATATAAAAAAATCGCTACATACAGAAAAGGATTTAATAAGTAAATTTTATATACTATTATTCAACTAATTTTTATTAAATGTTCTTATTATTGTAATAAAGAGACATATATGTGCACACAATGGGTTTTGTAATAATTTTGTTTCTTTCCTTTTCGAACGGAACCGGAAAA
>NW_020537324.1:30916510-30934346 GCF_003426905.1 Ctenocephalides felis
TACCTGTTTAAATTGTAAAAAGCATATTTATTTGAGCGTTTAGAATTAGTTAGAGTTTTTAACATGCAATGTTGATAATCTAGAAATTAAATTTAGAGAATATTTGAAAATATGATAAATATTTTAATAAAAAATTCCTCAGATTACATTTAAAATATAGAGCATTTTTGCAATACTTGAGAATCACAATAATTTTATCAACAGTAACTGTATTAATTATAATTGTTAAATATGTACAATTTTCTGCGAATAAACTTATATAGGCTGTTAAATTATTGTAGAAATTTAATCGTAGAAAAAAGATATTAATTTATGTTTTATGATTCTTGTGTATTTTTGAAAATAAAGAAAATTATTGATCATTGCAAAATACAATTTTAAGAAATGAGTGATATATGAAATTAATTTCGAAGAAATTTTTTCTGATATATTAAGGGGGTATTCTACTGTAGAATTTGAAAAAATCGAAAAATTTTTTTTTCAGATTTTCAAAGTTTAGTTATTCAAAAATATGTCATTAAAAGGATTTTTTAATTACTATTATTTCCTGAGTTATAGCCGCTTTAGTGACGTGGTCTCGGTTCGGGTCCGAACGAGTCTCAAACTTTGAACGCGTTTTTTCTCTCGGAACTACTTTTTCGAGCTGGCGGTAAGGATATCTCGAGTTCTAATGAACCGATTTACTTCAAATTTGGAGAGGATCTTCTCTATACATTGCTTTATCGCATGGACCTCTACCAAAACTATAACTTTTCATTTAGTATTTTTAAAAAATTCGGAATTGTTAAAAAAACATGAAAAAAAAAAATATTTTTTTTTCAAACTGCCGCCATTCAAACAAAAAAATTTTTTTTGGCTTATCCAAGGTTCATACGATAGCGACATCTATAATAATTTAATCCATCTTTTTTTATGTTTCGGATCACCAGAGGGTTGGAATCATGCACGCCAGGACACCCTCTTTTTTTTGAGCTCGCACTTTGACTGCTCATAACTTTGTGAATTCTAATTTTTTTTCTTTAAAATTTTTTTTATGTAATAATAAAATATCAATAAACAAATGATAAAAAAATCGATAGTAAAAATATCATTTGTTTCCTTTATACAGCGCTTCAAAAACCGGGCAAAATTCATGCTTCTACAGTAGAATACCCCCTTAAACGCTTATATTGATTTTTTTGTAAAGGGAACAGATATACTGCTATCGATAAAAAAATATTTTAAATTTTGTTTTCATTCAACTTATTTGTTGATATTTTAAGAAAATGTTGCTTTACCGACTTAATCATCTATTACAATTAGTAATAGTTTCGACTTTATACTTATAATTTATGAAATAATCAGTATTGGCGATATTTTAACTTGCATATAGATTTGTTGAGAAATGAGTTTGATTTGAGTAAAATTTGTAAGATCATAAGCAGTGGTGTTGTGTTAATATTTTTTTTGCCGGAACGCTAAAATTTAAAATCCGGTTCATAAACCAGTTAAAAAAATTTGATATATTTCGATAAGAACTCACAAATCTAATATATTGACTTCTTATATAGTTAACTCTATTATATACAGCTAGTCTATACACTAAATTGTACAAGTATGAGGGAATCATTGAGTACATAATTTATATTCCTTAATAACATTAATTATATTTATTGTGGTATTATTTGTAGTCATTTATACTTACAGGTATTTATTATGATATAAAAGTACTCAAGATTTATTACGGTACTTTATAAGACTTAACCTAATAATATGATAGATAACCTATTACCTATCATACTATACTATATTAATGTATATCATAGGTAGATATCTATTATCAATTATACCGTGAGATACCTATACCGTCATTAACTTATTATATACCTACATACTTTTTACTTCTTATAAATATTACTGTCTAATTTATATATTTACCTATATATTATATATGTTTACCTTAAGCCCTATGTATTATCACTACCTATCTATTGCCTATACCGGGAATTGAACCCGGGACTTCCGCGTGGCGGTCGCGCACCTTAACCACTACCCTATCGGATACCCCCACCAATAAATATAATATGGGACGCACTGTTGTTTCCGCGGGTCATTTTCTAATTAAATAGGTAATTAATACTAAGGTGGCGCGACGACACGCGAAAAAAGACGATTGATTGTAGCGTTACGATGGCGTAGTGGTTAACGTCGTCGCGTTCCACGCGGCGGACCCGGGTTCGAATCTCGGTAGGGTTAATGTAGAGTGTAAGGCAAATTATAGGTAATAGGATATATAGTAGATATATGTTAGGTGTATTCGGTATACAATGTACATATACAATGTAGGGATTTGAAAATATATGATGAAACATAGAGTATGGTATAGATGTAAGGCGTGTAGTATAGAATGCAACGTATAGTCATACGTAAGGCTATAAAAATACACGAATACAAACCTATGATTTAGGTGTTAGCATATAAGAAATGCGAATGTATATAAGATTTAATTTATAAATATTATTTTTTCTATCTCGGTATTAAATATCTAAAATATCCAAAATATCCGTTAAGGCATCGATTACACCTTACTGCTGCCTTTGCCGTTACACTTCATAAAAAATTAATTACTGCACTTTTAAACCACTGTGTGCACTGTGTGACAATAGACATAGAACTATAAATTTTATTAAATGTTTGAGTAACTTGTGCGAGCTGATTTTCTTAAGATGTTTTTATTCTCGCAACTTACTGAATTCTAAAAATTCTAAATTTAAAAATATAATATAAAAATTATTATACCGCTGTCAGGAAGGGATGGCAATTTATAAATAAACAGACTAATACATACAGAATTTGGAATTTTTCTATAATCCGTAATATTGAGAAAGTTTGCCTTAGACCTAAAAGGGATGCTTATTTACCTAAGCTATGGAAATATATATGGAAAATTATATGATTTGCACATGTATCTTGTGCTTACTTAAACTAAACAATGATCATAATATATATTTAACGAATTTTTAACAGTATTTACAAATTACATTCAAATCACCTAAAGCAAGTGGGTTAAAGTAGTGTAATTTTTTAATTTGCCTCCCCCCTTTGAATTTAAAAATTGATTTTTCTGTGGGGCGTGTGCCCCACGTTGGGAATTACTAGTCTAGGAGTACAATTTTTTAATCTACTACCAGGTTAATCAATAATTGAGTGATCAATTCCACAGCACCTTCATCAGATTTTTATAAGATCAAAGTTTTTAGGAATATGCATACAAATCTCAAATTGTAGGCCGAAATTTAGACAATAAGTCTATTGAATATCAGGGTAACTCTTTTGCTATAAATTAATTATTATTAATTATACCAATAAGTGTTGGATTGTAAAAATTTACAAGCGATCGAACGGCTTATATTTTTGCCTTAGATAGCAAAAAATTCATCCAATTATTAAAATATTACATTTTTTGCAGTTCTTATGCTTTTGTATTTATAGAATTGCTTTTTTTCGCTACAATCAATTTCCATTATATGAATGTCTTAAATTATTTATTTTATTCGACTAACGCCCGCTATGTCCGAAACAAGTCCAACTTATATCCGAAATAATCGGGCATCATACACTTTTCGGTCTTAAAGTAACATATGTGAAATTTGAAATAGACTACTGTATTGTAATTAATATTTGAGTTCAAACACCTCAATTTGTAACTAAATTAAAAACGACTTTGATAAAACCAGTGGTGTTGTGCTAATATTTTTCGTCGGAACGCTAAAATTTAAAAACTGGTTCATAAACCGGTTCAAAAACCGGTTCTCATATTTTTCCGGTTCCGTTCGAAAAGGAAAGAAACAAAAATTATTACAAAACCCATTGTGTGCACATATATGTATCTTTATTACAATAATAAGAACATTTAATAAAATTAGTTGAATAATAGTTTATAAAATTTACTTATTAAACCATTTTTCTGTATGTAGCGATTTTTTTATATTTTTTCTTGCCGGAACGCGTTCCTTCCCAAACTGATTTGCCGGAACGACGTTCCGGCGCGTTCGGCTCGACAAACCACTGATCATAAGACAAATTCATTCAAAATGGAAACAGCATTATTACAAACTAATTAATGTGTTTAATTATTTAATGTAAGCAAATAAATGCATACGCTTTATTATCTGAACCTGATGAGTATGCATTTTAACTCAAGAATTGAGATCGCACTAAGAAATGAAGCTTTAAATTGAAATTTTTGATAAAATTAGCGTATAAATAAATATATAAATAAATTACCAGTTGATATTTATAGGAAGATTCATTACTAGATTTGTTTGCTATCGAGCGATATAAGAATAATATCTAAAACATTAATCAAATAATAATCAAATTAGTTACAGAAAATTATTAATATCGGAAAAATAAGTTCAAGAAGTAGAAAATCATTTTCTGTTAAGATTAACGAGGAAGTATTAAAATAAAAGTTTATATTATGCTCACATATGATAGTGAGGAATATAGATGAGAGTGAGACTATGCCTTAAAGGCAAATTACAAATCAATATATTAATTTGTGAGTGATTCATAAGTATACCGACCTGCTGTAGATCATTTTAATCTTAGGAAATATTGTAGATTAATTATTTTTTAACTTATAACATTTGCAAAATATGTTAGTTATTTCCTATAAATGGTTTAAATATTATACGTTAGTAAACATAAAACGAATACGCTCTTAATACAAACTTAAAGTATTTTCCAAAGGCGCGGTGCATCATTCCAAACTCTCATAATTACTATAATTAAAGTACTAGTTGTAAACTTCTAATAATTAATTAAAATCATTAGAAACAGGAATTCTATTGCAATACAAGGTTTAATTAAAATTGTTAATTTTTTTCAGTAATCATTAACTAATAAACGCTGCTATGAATTTTTCGAATTATTTTTGAATATTTAAAATTGATTCCGAGTGTTATGCAAAAACGTAAGTCCTTATCGAATTTCATTAAATGGCTTTTGAGTTTTTAAAATTGGTTCAACAGTTTTCGAGAAAACTGCAAAATATGCACACACATACTTTTTCTGATATTGGTCTTGAACAATTCAGAATTACTGAGATTTTAATAAAAAAAATTCTAATACGTCGAGAAAATAAAATCGGATTTCCTAGCGAAAACAAAATCCTCTACTGCGAGAAGTTTGTTATCTTAAATATCAAAAACATAAAAAGATGGCAAAATAAATTCTCAGATAAGCAAAATTTCATGTTAAAAGTTGAACTATCGCTGTTAAACGATTTTCTTACTCTTGAATGTGTTGTTTGAAATATAGAATATCTTAAAATTAGTAGAACCATGTGCGTTTGCCTCTATTGCTATATTATATTATAGTATAAAAATATGAAAAAGATTATAATTTCTCATTTATTTTCCAACTCACAATGTTACAGTTTTGATAATTTACAGTAATTAATCATATTCAATAAACTTTCAAAGAGTGTACCTTACATACTACGTTTCGAGAAGGAAGCACAATATCATGATAAAGATACGTTAGTAGGTTGGTAGATATTAATTTTTATTATATATTTACATACTATAAAAATTAGCCCTTTATAGAAATTTTTATTATTATATAATATGTACAGAATCAAACCACACGCAAGAGAGCTCAATATAAATGTATTTATCTACATATAAACTTTTTACCTATTTTATTTATATTTTTTATTAAATAAATTTACTCATATGTGCGAATAACGTCTATATGTTCTATAATATACCTATCCGATATGATTATCAATATCAAAGCCGAGCAAACTTTTCAGAAAATATTGTCACTTATTGTATAGAACTAGACGTGAATCTTAATGAAAATTAGGCCGTTGGTAAAAATTGATATTTTATTATAATTTTTTTTAATCTTCTGGAACGAATAAATAATTAACTAGCAATTTTATATTATTATCAAACCTATTAAAAAAATAGGGAAGACTGAGTACGGTAGTGACAATCGTCATAACATCTGAAGTATACTGATTTTGAGAAAGCGACTAAAGAGAGAAAGATGAAGTATGTTTGTTCGAACAAGTTTCCATCATTGCATTGACTCTTCGCCATACATTAACATTATGTGCAGACCGCATTGCTGTTAAAGAGTCAAAAATAAGTTTTTCTGGTTCGCGTTTTTTTTAGTAATAACTGTTAAATGTATACAGATAGGTTACTTTGTTAATTTGCTGTAAGTTGAATATTAGTAGTTAATTAATAGGAATTAGTTTTGTTTTAGATGAAATATTTTTTGTCTCTTTTTAACTAAGACAATATACAAAAGAGAAAGGAAAAGTAAAATTTTACACAAGAAAGTTAAGTTCTGTTATATATTGTTATATTATATTCATTCTCATTTAACTGGTAAATTAACAAAATAATTGCTGATCAAAAAAAGTGGCACAACCGTACCCAGTCACCCCTACTGAGAATGATATTCCATATCATTAGTTTTCATATTTGCATATGTTTAAACAACAACTTTGTATGCAAAATTTTTTTATCAAAGTCTGGGTATTTATACGTTTGACAAAAATTGAAATAATTTTATTGTATTGAAATGCTTTAATTATATTGTGCATATCGAAAACAATAATAGATCTGTTAAAATTCAAAGTAGGTTGTAAATAATGATAGATCTACTAAGAAAAGTGGGTTGTAAGTCGTATGTTGTAAAGTTATAAATGTGCACAGTTGCAACCGTAAAAAATATTTTAAATTTCATATGTCTATTTCAATAAATACCTGTTTTAAAAATCTATATATGTTAGAATAATATATTGTATTATAATATTTTGTCTTTTGTCCTATTTTTATGTTTATTTTAATGATACCCTGATTCACGCCTACTAACTAGCCCTAGACTTAATTCTAGCGATTAATATAAAATTTTAAAATCATATATTTGCTCGAATGTTAAGCATAACACTAATGTTTTAATAACATTTTAGTTTTAGTTTCTACTTAAGTACATTTAATATGTGCAGAAGGATTTTCTTTAGAGAGTTGATCATATAGTTGACTGATCACAAGGATTTTACTATAGATATGTTGAATTCAAATAATTAATGATTCTATTTATAACAGAGAAGCTTTGGAAAATAATTAGAATATTTGATAACAAATTATTATAATAAAATTATTTTCAATAAGTGAATCAAAGCAAAAGCTCAATTAATTATCGATTTCGAGTTTCCTCAAACTTAAAATAAATATTCGAATAAATTGGTTATTTGTTATATCTGTCATTACTTTCAAATAAGCATCGATTGTTTCATTTTATTTATTTCTAAATTTTCTCACGGCCATTTTAAAATTTAGTGCAATTAAATATTTGATAATAAATTTCTGTTAGAGAAGAAAATAATTTTATTATTTTAATATTTTGAACCACAAAAAGGTAAAAAAAAACAAAATCTTTTTTTGTAAAGAGAATCCAACCTCAAAAACTTAGTCGCACGAAAAGCACCCAAACGAGTATATAGATTTACTAATACGATATGAAAATAATTCTATGAATAAATATTTCATATTAGAATTCTACTCAAAAATAAATAGATGAGTGACTATTATCTATATATCATTCTGCAAAGCATAGATTTTTGCATTATAATTAGGTAACTGGTTCAATTAAAGTATATCATAATACTTGATTTACTAGAACCATTTTTATTGCTATTTACGACTTTTACGTACTGTGTACATTTTAAAAATTCAAATTAAATTTTAACAAAAATTCGGTCCCATTTTCTTATACGTAAATATTATATTTTTATCTATTTATGTTACTATTTATATCTATAAAAGCAATTATGTTAATAAATTCTTAAGATCATTATTTCACAGTTTGTTCACAACATTCAGCTAGCAATCATCTTGATATAGTTAATTTAAAAAATATTTTACATAGCACTCTATAGAAATTTCTTAATTTAATTTAGCAAATATCACCCTTTATTTACAATTTATTTACATCAGATAGGCTACATTTAATAAAAAGAAATATTTTAAAAAAAAAAGATCTAAAAAAATATAAAATTAGAAATAAAATATTAAAGTTTGAATAAATTAAATAATCAACAATAACTTTTTACATGAAGTAAAATCGCTTTGTCTTAAACGCTCTTTTTAAATATTATAATTTTTTGAAAAGTAAAATATAGATTTGAGATTAAAAATATGAAAAATAGAAACTTTTAAATAAATTAAATAATAAAAGATCCAGGAAGTAATATGGCATTATCTTAAATGCTCTTTTTAATAATGATAGTTCTTCGAAAGATATATAGAAAAATGTGTGTTTTGACGAGTACCAAAAGAATCATGTAATTCTTTTCACGAGTTAAAGGAATTGAAATATTGACGGTTTTGTGATGTAAAAATCTGCACCCAAATAACATGTACACTTGTTATGGAAATTATCCAGGTTAGTTTGATAAATAATTTATTATTATAACAGAAGACCAAAACTTAGAGAACTATTTTATAAAGAGGGAGATTATGTCATCTTACTACGACGTATAATTTTGCTCAATAGCTTATAGAAATTCGTAATTTTTAATTGCTGTTAATAAATATGTATATAAAAAAAACTATGACTTAATTTATCACAATCTGATGAATGAGAATAGTGACTTATTTTTCTATAATTCTATTTTCGAAGCCTAGAGGGCCTTGAGCCTGAATTAAAGATACGAATTTAAATATAAAAATAAATTAGTTTGTTTATTCATTTTATTAATAAGACTATATGCACTTTAAATAGGCGAAAGAAAAATAGGCAGAGTTTCGGCAGTATTATGGTTCATAATACGTTTCGTGAATTTAAAGCCTCATATATGAGGCATTGTCAGTAATCATCAAACCGAATTTTAAAATAATATAGATTAAAATGTATGAGACGCAAAAGTTATAAAAAAAATGATAATATACATATCAAATAATGGCATATAAATAAAATCAAATATAAATGAATCAAATAAAAATAAATATAAAATAAAACTAAAACTAACCTTTTTACAGTATCCAGCAAACTAAAGCAAACCAAAAAAAACTAAACCTTTCAGACATTATCAGAATCCTTGAAACTACCATTATCCGATATCCTCCTCCTCAGATGTTGCTGTTGCTGATCTTCCGAGCACATATTGGCTAAAAACGAATGCATTTCTCTCATTGTAGGCCTCTTAGTTTCATCTCTGCTCCAGCACGCGTCCATCATCGCAAATAAGGATGTAGGACATATGGCTGGTCGTATTAAAGAGGTTCAGTCACCGGAGATGAGGAACAATAAAGGCGCTCTGCCCTGCGAACGACCTCCCGATCACTCAAATCGCCGAGCGGCCGCTCGCGGCACAAAGAGAATATTTCCCAGAGCGTTACCGCAAATTGCCACACGGTACCCGCGCACGTGTAGCGGTCCTGAAAGTGAATGCAAATTAGTATAGTAGAATTATTTATCTAAGATATAAAAATGGAGCTCTCGATCAAATGATTCGGTAAAACTTGAAAACGGCTAAACCGATTTGGCCAGTCTTAGTCTTGAAAAATTCGTGCCAATCCAGAGATAGTCAGAAAGGTGAGATATTATTTCAAAATCCCGTAGAAACTTTACATTTTTAATTTGAAAATTTTTGTAAAAGCGTATTTTAAATAAAACAATAGACGGTGGCTAATACGTGAAATGTCAAACGTTTTTGACGGATGATGTTCAATTACTTTTAATATGATATTTTACATGAATACTATTTAATTATGACCAAATTGTAGTAAGTAGTTTGTTTTATAGAATTATTTATACACAAAAACGCTATTAAACGGGCCGTAAGTGTTACTAGGAACTCAAAATATAAACTTTTTTGAAATGTTAATATGAGGATGCAATTTTTGACATATTTTTCTCAAACACGATGATCGGAAAGATCTCATTTGTATAATTATATACTCATTTCTAGGTTATATTATTTTTTATTTATGTTATTTAATTCAGAACCTAAATTTGATATCAATCAAATGAACATTTTTCGAATAACATTTTCCCAGTTATAATTTCCCAGAATTTATCGAAGAATAGATAGTAATATAAGGTCCACAACTGATGTGTCAAAAATCAGTAAAGCTAAGAATTGTTTAACAACAATATTTGAAAGTAGAGGAAAAAAGATGTATAACCAGCTATAACCTTGATGGTAATCTTTGAAATGTGGGAGATAAACGGCAATCTTTGAAAATCCATAATATAAGTATTTTCTTCCGTTGGTAGTTTTTTTAGAATTAGTTAAAAATGTAATTATTTTGTAAAATACCTTTAAAATTATAATAAGGCTTTAAACCTTTTTGCCACCTACCCGTTTCAAGTCACCCCGCCTATAGGGTAAAAAGGTCTAGATAACACATTTTTGAAGGACATAAAAAAAGCACATTTCTACAATGAAGTAGAAGGCAGTTTACTGAACGTAGTCAGATAATTGTTTGTTTGATATGTGTTATTTGTTGTGATATAATTGTTATTGTTTTCACAATATAGTTTATATTTGCTCAAAGTGAAATTGGAACTTTGTGCCTCGCCCTGCTCTACATATATATTTTTTATAAAATTTACTTTAATTCATCGAATGTTACTATTCATCGAAATACTTAATTCATTTTCTATCTCTCCTCGCAAAAATTTGAAAATTTTGATAAGCTCAGTAGTATTATTTACAATTATACACAAAATCCAGAATCCAAAAAGAATCTGAAAAACGTGAAACGTAATCAATAAACAAGACTTGGATGGATTATACTATGTTTTCTATAGATAGTGTATAAATCTTCCAGTTTGATTGTATTAACAAAATATAGACAAACTAATGGGGTTTATTGCATTCAAACAATGCATTCTTATACACTTAAAGTATTAATATTGATTCGCTAGAAATTATATATATATACATATATATATATATATATATATATATATATATATATATATATTTACACACAGTGGTGTTGTGCTAATATTTTTTTTGCCGGAACGCTAAAATTTAAAATCGGGTTCATAAACTGGTTCAAAAAATTTGATATATTTCGATAAGAACTCATAAATCTAATATATTGACTTTTTATATAATTAACTCTATTATATACAGCTAGTTTATACATTAAATTGTACAAGTATGAGGGAATCATTGAGTACATAATTTATATTCTTCAATAATATTAATTATATTTATTCTGGTATTATTTGTATTCATTAATACATACAGGTATTATTACTCAAGATTTATTACAATACTTTATGAGACTTAACCTATTAACATGATAGATAACTTATTACCTATCATACTATACTATATTATTGTATATCATAGATAGATATCTATTATCTATCATACCGTGTGAGATACCTATACCGTCATTAACTTATTATATACCTACATACCTTTTACTTCTTATAAATACTACTGTCTAATTTATATATTCACCTATATTATATAGGTTTACCTTTCGCCCTATGTATTATCTCTACCTATCTATTGCCTATACCGGGAATTGAACCCGGGACCTCCGCGTGGAAGTCGCGCACCTTAACCACTACCCTATCGGATACCGCCACCAATAATATAATATGGGACGCACTGTTGTTTCCGCGGGTCATTTTCTAATTGATTAGATAATTAATACTAAGGTGGCGCGACGACACGCGAAAAAAGACGGTTGATTGTAACGTTACGGTGGTGTAGTGGTTAAGGTCGTCGCGTGCCACGCGGCAGACCCGGGTTCGAATCTCGGTAGGGTTAATGCAGAGTGTAAGGCAAATTAGAGGTAATAGAATATATAGTAGATATAGGTTAGGTGTATTCGGTATACAATGTAGGGATTTGAGAGTATATGATGAAATATAGCGTATGGTATAGATGTAAGGCGTGTAGTATAAAATTCAACGTATAGTCATACGTAAGGCTATAAAAATACACGAATACGAACCTATGATTTAGGTGTTAGCGTATAAGAAATGCGAATGTATATAAGATTTAATTTATAAATGTATTTTTTCTATAAGAAAAAAAATCGTTATCACTTCATAGAAAATTAATTACTGCACTTTTAAACGATTATGTGCACTGTGCGACAATAGACCTAAAACTATAAATTTTATTAAATGTTTGAGTAACTTGTGCGAGCTGAATTTCTCAAGATGTTCTAAGTCTCGCAACTTACTGAATTCTAAAAATTCTAAATTTAAAAATATATATAAAAATTATTATACCGCTGTCTGGAAGGGACGGCAATTTTTAAATATACAGACTAATACATACAGAATTTGAAATTTTTCTATAATCCGTAATATTGAGAAAGTTTGCATTAGACCTAAAAAGGGATGCGTATTTACCTGAGCTATGGAAATATATATGGAAAAATTATATGATTTGCACATGCATCCTGTGCTCACTTAAACTAAACAATGATCATATTATATTTAACGAATTTTTAACAGTATTTACAAATTACATTCAAATCACCCAAAACAAGTGGGTTAAAGTCGTGTAACTTTATAATTTGCCTCCCCCCTCTAAATTTAAAAATTGATTTTTCTGTGGGGGATGCGCCCACCTTGGGAATTACTAGTCTAGGAGTACAATTTTTTAATCTACTACCAAGTTAAAATAATTGAGTGATCATCAATTTCACAGCACCTTAATCGGATTTTTAAAAGATCAAAGTTTCTATGCATATGCATACAAATCTCAAATTGTAGGCCGAAATTGAGACAATAAATCTATTGAAATATCAGGGTAACTCTTGCTATAAATTGTTAACTAATTTACCAATAAATAAATATCAATAAAATAATGATTAAAAAAAATTACCAATAAATGTTGGATTGTAAAAATTTACAAGCGATCAAACGGCTTATATTTTTGCCTTAGATGGCAAAAAATTCATCCAATTATTAAAATATTACATTTTTTTGCAGTTCTTATACTTCTGTATTTCTCGAATTGCTTTTTTTTCGCTATAATCAATTTCCATCATATGAATGTCTTAAATTATTTATTTATTCGACTAACGCACGCTATGTCCGAATCAAGTCCACTTATATCCGAAATATAATACTCGTATGAGGGCGTCAGACACTTTTCGGTCTTAAAGTTACATATGTGAAATTTGAAATACACTTATGTATTGTAATTAATATTTCAGTTCATACACCTCAATTTGTAACTAAATTAAAAACTACTGTGATAATTACACACATATATATATATATATATATATATATATATATATATATATATGTCGGGAATCGAAAATTGGAAGATGTGGATCACTTGGAAGATTAGTGAAGTATTCTGAACTAAGACAGATACTGTACGAGATAGATCAAGATTACAAGCGCCTAAACGGCAATCGCGAATCAAATGTAAAGAGAAAACTGCGAATAAATCTAACAAAGAATTATGCCTGGAGCATAGCTCTACACAGATCAGAGGCATGGACTCTAGGAAAGACCGACAAAAACTATCTGAAGAGAGAAATGTGGTGCTGAGGGCGAATGGAGAAGATAAAGTGCAGAAGCAAGATATCAAGTCAAGAAGTTTTGATAAAAGAGGAAGAAGGAAGGAACTCTAATGAGCAAGGTTATAAAAAAATCAAACTCGATTGAATCCATTACGCAAAAAGAATGTCTTATTCACGAGGCAGTCGAAGGTAATGTAGATGGACTAAAATGATTGCGAAGAAGAAGAATACAGATGATTGATGATTAACGCGAGAAAAAAAAGTATAAAGAACTGGAAGCCAAAACACAGGATCGGAAAACATGAAAGCTTGTATGGAAAGAAAAATACATAAGAACGAATAAAAGATGAGTAATGGTAACAAGATGGTTACATCTAATCTAATCTAATGGCTATATTTTTGAAATTGGTGCAGCCGTTTCCGAGAAAACGTCGATGAAAATCAAAAGTTGTCTCATACACAAATGGCTTTTCCAAATTTAGTCTCAAGCGATTCGGAATGACTTGAAACGCCAAGAAAAAGTAAAGCCATTGAGTCAGATTCTATGGCAAGAACAAAGTTCGTCTTCGGAAACTTAATTAAAAATTACAGCATTATTGATGAATAAATTACTGTCTATGCCGATACCATTTCAGTATAAGTATAAATATTATAAATAATAAATTGTTATATACTTGAATTAACTAGACAAATGTATTTGTGTTTATTACTCGTTTTTTCCGTATTTTTATACGATCATGTATGACCTACAAAGCATATAGTATTCCACAAAAGTATCATAATGAATTTTATGTAAACTATTGTTGTACTAAAAAAAATGTGTTTTTATTACTACTTAAAGTAACGTACTATTTTGATGTCTTTTTCAAGTAGTATTTACTCTCATGAGACAATGATTATATTAAAAGTATATCATTCAAAAATGTAATTTTAATATTTCTCTCCAGAATTATTTGAAATTAAAGGCAGCTGATTCCAAGTAATTTGACGATTATTTCAGAGGATATGATCTCAGTTTCATCATAATTATTTTGTCTACAAAATAGTTACAAAAATTCAACTGAATGTCTTGAATTACAAAATTATGTTGTCTTCGTTGTTTTTTTGTGTATATTGTTTGAGTATAATAATAAAAAAATAATCTACGAGTTTTTGTTTTAATATATTATGGTAGAAAGTTTATTTTGCCATCGAATATTTGTAGGCAATCACCAATGAGGCATATCATATTCTAATATTTTCTAGGAAAAATTACTCACTAATGATTTAAAATACAGAAAATATAATTCCTGTGCAACAACTAATTGGTAAACGTAACGTAATAAACTTGACCTCCAAATACAATATGTCTATCACAAATTTACGAACTCTTAGATACACTATTGTCATTAAACGGTTTTCAAATGAAAACTTAGAGCATTCAAAAATATCATTTTTTTTTCATACCATAAGTACACTTTCCCAAGGCACCATCTGATGGGCGCAGGCGGTCGTCCACCAATCTCGCTGTAATCTGGACGGTAAAGAGGACTACACATTGCGATGTCGCCAACTTTGACAACATATCCTCGCCCGACCAAACAATTTCTGAAACAATATAGTATTATCAATATATAGTGAAAAAAATAATTTAAAAAAAATTTCATTAGTTTCTTCAACTCACCTAGCTGCTAAATCTTTATGTACAACGTTTTTCGATTCTAAATATTTTACAGCCGATGCGATTTGCGTTGACATATAAACCAGGCAACCAAAACTGAAATAATCACAATATTTATTTATCATTCAACATATGAACTGAGCTAAAATGTAAATAAAGGTAACCCCCGCATAACACGGTACTTCTATAACACGGATTCGCTCCAACACGGTTTAAGTATTGATACCATTCCCCTTATAACACGGTTATAGAAGGGGTTCGATCTAACACAGTTTGAGAATTGAGCAAACCTTAATAAAATAAAAAAATATAGTAAAATCTATGAAAATCTAATTTTCTTCAATCTAAAATTAGTAAAATCGGAGTGCAATACCTCAATAAATGTGATGAAATAATACAAAAGTAACTAATTTGATACTTATTATTCGAGTGCGTACTTTCTATTACGAAAAAATTCTAGCTTTACGTTAATTAAAGATCCATTGAATAAAATGAGCACAAAATTTTAATATAGATAATTTTGCATGTCTTAATATATAAATATCTTTTCGCTAAAAGCAAGTAATCGAAAGTATAATTGTTTTTGAAAAAAAAGTAACGAATGAATCTGAAGGTAGTACAAAAAACTGCTCAGAGCATGAGATATCTTGCAAAAAAATGATCGCGTTGGATAGCACTTAACTTGTTAGTTTTACGAAAAACTCATTTAATTCATCTGTTGTATATTACTTCTTAATAAAATAATAAATATAACAATATTTATTATAAAATTATGATATGTAGCATGTTATTTCGAATTCTTGGAATGTAACCTTTCTTTTTGTAATAGTTCTTTGTCCCGTATAACACGGATTTGCATAATACGCTACTTTTTTGGAACGTATGTACGGTGTTATGCAGGGTTTAGTGTACAATTATTCTTTACAATTATAATTAATATCGTGTAGACTATCCTCCTCCTAATATGTAGTCTATATAAGATATGTACACAAAAGCATCAGTAAAATAGTAATGATCCCACGCATATAAAAAATATGAAGAACAATTAGAATTATTATGGTGTAGACTAGAATATTTTAATCCAATATGTGTCAATTTGTGGTGTATAACAGTATTAGTAAATAGTAATGATCGTATTCATATAATATAATAAAAAAAAATATTTGCTTTAAAAAAATCTAGGAAATGTTGAAAATATGTAGGAACAACATGCAACACATCAAATTTGAAATTAATTAGAAAATATAGAACTTTTAAAGTTGTGAAAATTGTTCGAACTTAATTTAATAATGAATACACCTATACATACTTTTTAATTTAATGACAAATACACGTATTTAAAATTACCTTACAAATTACTAACTGTTAAAAAATACACAAGAAAGAAATATAAATTTAGCTAGATTATATCATTTAGTTAGTTAGATATAAATTTAGTGACATTTATATGTCATCTTATTTTTTTCTAAAAACTCATAAAATCAGTGATAATTTTAGTTTATCTACCTGATGCTTCTAGCATCTTGATATCCCCTCCTATTCTCCATAACTTCTTTAGTCTGCAACAAATGAGCCAGATCACCCAACTCTCCATATTCAATTATAGCCCATTGTGGTCTTTCACCAGTAACCACACCCAAAACTCTGCAAAGACCAACGTCTGTGAGAGATGCCAAAAATCGCAATTCGCGCATAGAACTTGATCTCCCTGCAGGCGATGGTGAACGCGAAGGCTGCCGCCCGACACCTCCGTTCGGTAAGGTAGAAGGCGGCGAAGAGCGGGCGCAGACTAGTCGGCCCACTCCGGGAATTAGTGCGGACAAAGCGTTGTCGGTCTCGCACAACATTATCTATTAAAGATATAAAACAATATACAACAAAAAAAACAAATTATACAGTATTAAATATTAATATACAAATATTAGCAGTGGTGTTGTGCTAATATTTTTTTTGCCGGAACGCTAAAATTTAAAATCCGGTTCATAAACCGGTTCGAAAAATTTGATATATTTCGATAAGAACTCACAAATCTAATATATTGACTTCTTATATAATTAACTCTATTATACACATTAAATTGTACAAGTATGAGGGAATCATTGAGTACATAATTTATATTCTTTAATAACATTATTTGTGTTATTGTGGTATTGTTTGTATTCATTTTTACTTACAGGTATTTATTACGATATAAAAGTACTCAAGATTTATTACAATACTTTATAAGACTTAACCTAATAATATGATAGATAACCTATTACCTATCATACTATACTATATTATTGTATATCATAGGTAGATATCTATTATCAATTATACATAGTGAGATACGTATACCGTCAATACCGCCAATACTTATTATATACATATATACTTTTTAGTTCCTATAAATATTACTGTCTAATTTATATATTTACCTATATTATATAGGTTTACCTTAAGCCCTATGTATTATCTCTACCTATCTATGTCTATACCGGGAATTGAACCCGGGACTTCCGCGTGGCGGTCCTTAACCACTACCCTATCGGGTACCCCCATTAATAATATATATGGGACGCACTGTTGTTCCGCATTTTCTAATTAAATAGGTAATTAATACTAAGGTGGCGCGACGACACGCGAAAAAAAGACGGTTGATTGTAGCGTT
>NW_020537324.1:30935346-30960508 GCF_003426905.1 Ctenocephalides felis
CGTATTATGCAATCCGTGTTATACGGAAAAGAACTATAAAAAAAGAGGGGTTACATTCCAAGAATTCGAAATAACATGCTACATATCATAATTTTATAATAAATATTGTTATATTTATTATTTTATTAAGAAGTAATATACAACAGATGAATTAAATGAGTTTTTCGTAATAACTAACAAGTAAGTGCTATCCAACGCGATCATTTTTTTGCAAGATATCCTCATGCTCTGAGCAGTTTTTGTACTACCTTCAGATTCATTCGTTACTTTTTTTTCAAAAACAATTATACTTTCGATTACTTGCTTTTAGCGAAAAGATATTTATATATTTAAGACATGCAAAATTATCTATATTAAAATTTTGTGCTCATTTTATTCAATGGATCTTTAATTAACGTATAAGCCTAGAATTTTTTTCGTAATAGAACGTACGCACTCGAATAATAAGTATCAAATTAGTTACCTTTTGTATTATTTCATCACATTTATTGAGGTATTGCACTCCGATTTTACTAATTTTAGATTGAAGAAAATTAGATTTTCATAGATTTTACTATATTTTTTTATTTTATTAAGGTTTTGCTCAATTCTCAAACTGTGTTAGATCGAACCCCTTTTATAACCGTGTTATAAGTGAATGGTATCAATTCTTAAACCGTGCTGGAGCAATTCCGTGTTATAGAAGTACCGTGTTATGCGGGGGTTACCCTTATATACATTTTAGCTCAGTTCATATGTTAAATGATAAATAAATATTGTGATTATTTCAGTTTGGTTGCCTGGTTTATATGTCGACGCAAATAGCATCGGCTGTGAAATATTTAGAATCGAAAAACGTTGTACATAAAGATTTAGCAGCTAGGTGAGATAAAGAAACTAATGAAATTTATTTTCAATTATTTTTTCACTATATATTTGATAATACTATATTGTTTCAGAAATTGTTTGGTCGGTCGAGGATATGTAGTCAAAGTTGGCGACATCGCAATGTGTAGTCCTCTTTATCGTCAAGATTATAGCGAGATTGGCGGACGACCGCCTGCGCCCATCAGATGGTTGCCTTGGGAAAGTGTACTTATGGTATGAAAAAAATGATATTTTTGAAATGTTAAGTTTTCATTTGAAACACCCTTTAATGCCAATAGTGTATCTAAGAGTTCGTAATATTTGTGATAGGCATATTGTATTTGGAGGTCAAGTTTATTACGTTACGTTTACCAAATTAGTTGTTGCACAGGAAATATATTTTCTGTATTTTAAAATCATTAGTGAGTAATTTTTCCTAGAAAATATTAGAATATGATATGCTCATATTGGTGATTGCCTACAAATATTCGATGCAAAATAAACTTACTACCATAACATATATTAAAACAAAAACTCGTAGATTATTTATTCTATTATTATACTCAAACAATATACACAGAAAAAACATACGAAGACAACATAATTTTGTAATTCAAGACATTCAGTTGAATTTTTGTAACTATTTTTGTAGACAAAATAATTATGATGAAACTGAGATCATATCCTCTGAAATATATCGTCAAATTACTTGGAATCAGCTGCCTTTAATTTCAAATAATTCTGGAGAGAAATATTGAATTTACATTTTTGAATGATATACTTTTAATATAATCATTGTCTCATGAGAGTAAATACTACTTGAAAAAGACATCAAAATAGTACGTTACTTTAAGTAGTAATAAAAACACATTTTGTTTAGTACAATAATAGTTTACATAAAATTCATTATGATACTTTTGTGGAATACTATATGCTTTGTTGTAGGTCATACATGATCGTATAAAAATACGGAAAAAACGAGTAATTAACACAAATACATTTGTCTAGTTAATTCAAGTAAATAACAATATATTATTTATAATATTTATACTTATACTGAATCATGGTATCGGCATAGACAGTAATTTATTCATCAATAATGCTGTAATTTTTAATTAAGTTTCCGAAGACGAACTTTGTTCTGGCCATAGAATCTGACTCAATAGCTTTACTTTTTCTTGGCGTTTCAAGTCATTCCGAATCGCTTGAGACTAAATTTGAAAAAGCCATTTGTGTATGAGACAACTTTTGATTTTCATCGACGTTTTCTCGGAAACGGCTGCACCGATTTCAAAAATATAGCCATTAGATTAGATTAGATGTAACCATCTTGTTACCATTATTCATCTTTTATTCGTTGTTATGTATTTTTCTTTCCATACTTAAGCTTTCATACTTTCCGATCCTGTGTTTTGGCTTCGAGTTCCTTATACTTTTTCTTCTCGCGTTAATCATCAATCACCTGCATTCTTCTTTTTCGCAATCATTTTAGTCCATCTACATTACCTTCGACTGCCTCGTGAAGAAGACACTCTTTTTGCAGAATGGATTCAATCGAATTTGATTTTTTATAACCTTGCTCATTAGAGTCCCTTCCTTCTTTCTCTTTTATCAAAACTTCTTGACTTGATATCTTACCTCTGCACTTTATCTTCTCCATTCGCCCTCAGCACCACATTTCTCTCTTCAGATAGTTTTTGTCGGCCTTTCCTAGAGTCCATGCCTCTGATCTGTGTAGAGCTATGCTCCAGACATAATTCTTTGTTAGATTTATTCGCAGTTTTCTCTTTACATTTGATTCGTGATTGCCGCTTTGGCGCTTGTAATCTTGATCTATCTCGTACAGTATCTGTCTCAGTTCAGAATACTTCACTAATCCTCCTACACCATATATATATATGTGTGTAACTTTTATCAAAGTCGTTTTTAATTTAGTTACAAATTGAGGTGTATGAACTGAAATATTAATTACAATACAGTAGTGTATTTCAAATTTCACATATGTTACTTTAGGACCGAAAAGTGTCTGACGCCCTCATATTTCGGATATAAGTTGGACTTGATTCGGACATAGCGGGCATTAGTCGAATAAAATAAATAATTTAAGACATTCATATGATGGAAATTGATTGTAGCGAAAAAAAGCAATTCGATAAATACAAAAGTATAAGAACTGCAAAAAAATGTAATATTTTAATAATTGGATGAATTTTTTGCCATCTAAGGCAAAAATATAAGCCGTTTGATCGCTTGTAAATTTTTACAATCCAACATTTATTGGTAATTTTTTTTAATCATATTTTTATTGATATTTATTTATTGGTAAATTAGTTGACAATTTATAGCAAAAGAGTTACCCTGATATTTCAATAGATTTATTGTCTCAATTTCGGCCTACAATTTGAGATTTGTATGCATATTCATAGAAACTTTGATCTTTTAAAAATCCGATGAAGGTGCTGTGGAATTGATGATCACTCAATTATTTTAACCTGGTAGTAGATTAAAAAATTGTACTCCTAGACTAGTAATTCCCAAGGTGGGCGCATCCCCCACAGAAAAATCCATTTTTAAATTTAAAGGGGGGAGGCAAATTAAAAAATTACACGACTTTAACCCACTTGTTTTGGGTGATTTGAATGTAATTTGTAAATACTGTTAAAAATTCGTTAAATATATTATGATCATTGTTTAGTTTAAGTGAGCACAGGATGCATGTGCAAATCATATAATTTTTCCATTTATATTTTCATAGCTTAGGTAAATACGCATCCCTTTTTAGGTCTAATGCTTACTTTCTCAATATTACGGATTATAGAAAAATTCCAAATTCTGTATGTATTAGTCTGTATATTTATAAATTGCCATCCCTTCCAGACAGCGGTATAATAATTTTTATATTATATTTTTAAATTTAGAATTTTTAGAATTCAGTAAGTTGCGAGACTAAGAACATCTTGAGAAATTCAGCTCGCACAAGTTACTCAAACATTTAATAAAATTTATAGTTTTAGGTCTATTGTCGCACAGTGCACACAATCGTTTAAAAGTGCAGTAATTAATTTTCTATGAAGTGATAACGGCAAATAAAATAACATTTATAAATTAAATCTTATATACATTCGCATTTCTTATACGCTAACACCTAAATCATAGGTTCGTATTCGTGTATTTTTATAGCCTTACGTATGACTATACGTTGCATTCTATACTACATGCCTTACATCTATACCATACGCTATATTTCATCATATACTCTCAAATCCCTACATTGTATACCGAATACACCTAACCTATAACTACTATATATTCTATTACCTATAATTTGCCACTCTACATTAACCCTACCGAGATTCGAACCCGGGTCCGCCGCGTGGAACGCGACGACGTTAAACACTACGCCACCGTAACGCTACAATCAACCGTCTTTTTTCGGGTGTCGTCGCGCCACCTTAGTATTAATTACCTATTTAATTAGAAAATGACTAGCGGAAACAACAGTGCGTCCCATATTATATTATTATTGGGGATACCCGATAGGGTAGTGGTTAAGGTGCGCGACTTCCACGCGGAAGTCCCGGGTTCAATTCCCGGTATAGACAATAGATAGGTAGAGATAATACATAGGGCGTAAGGTAAACCTATATAATATAGGTAAATATATAAATTAAACAGTAATATTTATATGAAGTAAGAAGTATGTAGGTATATAATAATTTAATGACGGTATAGGTATCTCACATGGTATGATAGATAATAGATATCTATCTATGATATACAATAGTATAGTATAGTATGATAGGTTAAGTCTTATAAAGTATTGTAATAAATCTTGAGTACTTTTATATCATAATAAATACCTGTGGGTATTAATGAATACAAATAATACCAGAATAAATATTATATAATTAATATTATTGAAGAATATAAATTATGTACTCAATGATTTCCTCATACTTGTACAATTTAATGTATGAACTAGCTGTATATAATAGAGTTAATTATATAAGAAGTCAATATATTAGATTTATGAGTTCTTATCGAAATATATCAAATTTTTTGAACCAGTTTATGAACCCGATTTCAAGTTTTAGCATTCCGGCAAAAAAAATATTAGCACAACACCACTGTGTGTAAATATATATATATATATATATATATATATATATATATATATATCCTACTAGCTGACCCGGCAAACGTTGTTTTGCAAAGTAATTTATATTCTAAACAATTTCTAGCGAATCAAAATATTAATACTTTAAGTGTATAAGAATGTGTTGTTTGAATGCAATAAACCCCATTAGTTTGTCTATATTTTGTTAATAAAAGTTTCTACGGGATTTTGAAATAATATCTCACCTTTTCGACCATCTCTGGATTGGGACAAATTTTTCAAGACTAAGTTTGGACAAATCGGTTTAGCCGTTTTCGAGTTTTACCGAATCATTTGATCAAGATTTCCATTTTTATATATAAGATAAATAATTCTACTATACTAATTTGTATTCCCTTTCAGGACCGCTACACGTGTGCGGGTACCGTGTGGCAATTTGCGGTAACGCTCTGGGAAATATTCTCTTTGTGCCGCGAGCGGCCGCTCGGCGATTTGAGTGATCGGGAGGTCGTTCGCAGGGCAGAGCGCCTTTATTGTTCCTCATCTCCGGTGACTGAACCTCTTTTAATACGACCAGCCATATGTCCTACATCCTTATTTGCGATGATGGACGCGTGCTGGAGCAGAGATGAAACTAAGAGGCCTACAATGAGAGAAATGCATTCGTTTTTAGCCAATATGTGCTCGGAAGATCAGCAACAGCAACATCTGAGGAGGAGGATATCGGATAATGGTAGTTTCAAGGATTCTGATAATGTCTGAAAGGTTTAGTTTTTTTTTGGTTTGCTTTAGTTTGCTGGATACTGTAAAAAGGTTAGTTTTAGTTTTTATTTTTATATTTATTTTTATTTGATTCATTTATATTTGATTTTATTTATATGCCATTATTTGATATGTATATTATCATTTTTTTTATAACTTTTGCGTCTCATACATTTTAATCTATATTATTTTAAAATTCGGTTTGATGATTACTGACAATGCCTCATATATGAGGCTTTAAATTCACGAAACGTATTATGAACCATAATACTGCCGAAACTCTGCCTATTTTTCTTTCGCCTATTTAAAGTGCATATAGTCTTATTAATAAAATGAATAAACAAACTAATTTTTTATATTTAAATTCGTATCTTTAATTCAGGCTCAAGGCCCTCTAGGCTTCGAAAATAGAATTATAGAAAAATAAGTCACTATTCTCATTCATCAGATTGTGATAAATTAAGTCATAGTTTTTTTTATATACATATTTATTAACAGCAATTAAAAATTACGAATTTCTATAAGCTATTGAGCAAAATTATACGTCGTAGTAAGATGACATAATCTCCCTCTTTATAAAATAGTTCTCTAAGTTTTGGTCTTCTGTTATAATAATAAATTATTTATCAAACTAACCTGGATAATTTCCATAACAAGTGTACATGTTATTTGGGTGCAGATTTTTACATCACAAAACCGTCAATATTTCAATTCCTTTAACTCGTGAAAAGAATTACATGATTCTTTTGGTACTCGTCAAAACACACATTTTTCTATATTATCTTTCGAAGAACTATCATTATTAAAAAGAGCATTTAAGATAATGCCATATTACTTCCTGGATCTTTTATTATTTAATTTATTTAAAAGTTTCTATTTTTCATATTTTTAATCTCAAATCTATATTTTACTTTTCAAAAAATTATAATATTTAAAAAGAGCGTTTAAGACAAAGCGATTTTACTTCATGTAAAAAGTTATTGTTGATTATTTAATTTATTCAAACTTTAATATTTTTATTTCTAATTTTATATTTTTTTAGATCTTTTTTTTTAAAATATTTCTTTTTATTAAATGTAGCCTATCTGATGTAAATAAATTGTAAATAAAGGGTGATATTTGCTAAATTAAATTAAGAAATTTCTATAGAGTGCTATGTAAAATATTTTTTAAATTAACTATATCAAGATGATTGCTAGCTGAATGTTGTGAACAAACTGTGAAATAATGATCTTAAGAATTTATTAACATAATTGCTTTTATAGATATAAATAGTAACATAAATAGATAAAAATATAATATTTACGTATAAGAAAATGGGACCGAATTTTTGTTAAAATTTAATTTGAATTTTTAAAATGTACACAGTACGTAAAAGTCGTAAATAGCAATAAAAATGGTTCTAGTAAATCAAGTATTATGATATACTTTAATTGAACCAGTTACCTAATTATAATGCAAAAATCTATGCTTTGCAGAATGATATATAGATAATAGTCACTCATCTATTTATTTTTGAGTAGAATTCTAATATGAAATATTTATTCATAGAATTATTTTCATATCGTATTAGTAAATCTATGTACTCGTTTGGGTGCTTTTCGTGCGACTAAGTTTTTGAGGTTGGATTCTCTTTACAAAAAAAGATTTTGTTTTTTTTTACCTTTTTGTGGTTCAAAATATTAAAATAATAAAATTATTTTTCTCCTCTAACAGAAATTTATTATCAAATATTTAATTGCACTAAATTTTAAAATGGCCGTGAGAAAATTTAGAAATAAATAAAATGAAACAATCGATGCTTATTTGAAAGTAATGACAGATATAACAAATAACCAATTTATTCGAATATTTATTTTAAGTTTGAGGAAACTCGAAATCGATAATTAATTGAGCTTTTGCTTTGATTCACTTATTGAAAATAATTTTATTATAATAATTTGTTATCAAATATTCTAATTATTTTCCAAAGCTTCTCTGTTATAAATAGAATCATTAATTATTTGAATTCAACATATCTATAGTAAAATCCTTGTGATCAGTCAACTATATGATCAACTCTCTAAAGAAAATCCTTCTGCACATATTAAATGTACTTAAGTAGAAACTAAAACTAAAATGTTATTAAAACATTAGTGTTATGCTTAACATTCGAGCAAATATATGATTTTAAAATTTTATATTAATCGCTAGAATTAAGTCTAGGGCTAGTTAGTAGGCGTGAATCAGGGTATCATTAAAATAAACATAAAAATAGGACAAAAGACAAAATATTATAATACAATATATTATTCTAACATATATAGATTTTTAAAACAGGTATTTATTGAAATAGACATATGAAATTTAAAATATTTTTTACGGTTGCAACTGTGCACATTTATAACTTTACAACATACGACTTACAACCCACTTTTCTTAGTAGATCTATCATTATTTACAACCTACTTTGAATTTTAACAGATCTATTATTGTTTTCGATATGCACAATATAATTAAAGCATTTCAATACAATAAAATTATTTCAATTTTTGTCAAACGTATAAATACCCAGACTTTGATAAAAAATTTTGCATACAAAGTTGTTGTTTAAACATATGCAAATATGAAAACTAATGATATGGAATATCATTCTCAGTAGGGGTGACTGGGTACGGTTGTGCCACTTTTTTTGATCAGCAATTATTTTGTTAATTTACCAGTTAAATGAGAATGAATATAATATAACAATATATAACAGAACCTAACTTTCTTGTGTCAAATTTTACTTTTCCTTTCTCTTTTGTATATTGTCTTAGTTAAAAAGAGACAAAAAATATTTCATCTAAAACAAAACTAATTCCTATTAATTAACTACTAATATTCAACTTACAGCAAATTAACAAAGTAACCTATCTGTATACATTTAACAGTTATTACTAAAAAAACGCGAACCAGAAAAACTTATTTTTGACTCTTTAACAGCAATGCGGTCTGCACATAATGTTAATGTATGGCGAAGAGTCAATGCAATGATGGAAACTTGTTCGAACAAACATACTTCATCTTTCTCTCTTTAGTCGCTTTCTCAAAATCAGTATACTTCAGATGTTATGACGATTGTCACTACCGTACTCAGTCTTCCCTATTTTTTTAATAGGTTTGATAATAATATAAAATTGCTAGTTTATTATTTATTCGTTCCAGAAGATTAAAAAAAATTATAATAAAATATCAATTTTTACCAACGGCCTAATTTTCATTAAGATTCACGTCTAGTTCTATACAATAAGTGACAATATTTTCTGAAAAGTTTGCTCGGCTTTGATATTGATAATCATATCGGATAGGTATATTATAGAACATATAGACGTTATTCGCACATATGAGTAAATTTATTTAATAAAAAATATAAATAAAATAGGTAAAAAGTTTATATGTAGATAAATACATTTATATTGAGCTCTCTTGCGTGTGGTTTGATTCTGTACATATTATATAATAATAAAAATTTCTATAAAGGGCTAATTTTTATAGTATGTAAATATATAAAATAAAATTAATATCTACCAACCTACTAACGTATCTTTATCATGATATTGTGCTTCCTTCTCGAAACGTAGTATGTAAGGTACACTCTTTGAAAGTTTATTGAATATGATTAATTACTGTAAATTATCAAAACTGTAACATTGTGAGTTGGAAAATAAATGAGAAATTATAATCTTTTTCATATTTTTATACTATAATATAATATAGCAATAGAGGCAAACGCACATGGTTCTACTAATTTTAAGATATTCTATATTTCAAACAACACATTCAAGAGTAAGAAAATCGTTTAACAGCGATAGTTCAACTTTTAACATGAAATTTTGCTTATCTGAGAATTTATTTTGCCATCTTTTTATGTTTTTGATATTTAAGATAACAAACTTCTCGCAGTAGAGGATTTTGTTTTCGCTAGGAAATCCGATTTTATTTTCTCGACGTATTAGAATTTTTTTTTATTAAAATCTCAGTAATTCTGAATTGTTCAAGACCAATATCAGAAAAAGTATGTGTGTGCATATTTTGCAGTTTTCTCGAAAACTGTTGAACCAATTTTAAAAACTCAAAAGCCATTTAATGAAATTCGATAAGGACTTACGTTTTTGCATAACACTCGGAATCAATTTTAAATATTCAAAAATAATTCGAAAAATTCATAGCAGCGTTTATTAGTTAATGATTACTGAAAAAAATTAACAATTTTAATTAAACCTTGTATTGCAATAGAATTCCTGTTTCTAATGATTTTAATTAATTATTAGAAGTTTACAACTAGTACTTTAATTATAGTAATTTATGAGAGTTTGGAATGATGCACCGCGCCTTTGGAAAATACTTTAAGTTTGTATTAAGAGCGTATTCGTTTTATGTTTACTAACGTATAATATTTAAACCATTTATAGGAAATAACTAACATATTTTGCAAATGTTATAAGTTAAAAAATAATTAATCTACAATATTTCCTAAGATTAAAATGATCTACAGCAGGTCGGTATACTTATGAATCACTCACAAATTAATATATTGATTTGTAATTTGCCTTTAAGGCATAGTCTCACTCTCATCTATATTCCTCACTATCATATGTGAGCATAATATAAACTTTTATTTTAATACTTCCTCGTTAATCTTTAACAGAAAATGATTTTCTACTTCTTGAACTTATTTTTCCGATATTAATAATTTTCTGTAACTAATTTGATTATTATTTGATTAATGTTTTAGATATTATTCTTATATCGCTCGATAGCAAACAAATCTAGTAATGAATCTTCCTATAAATATCAACTGGTAATTTATTTATATATTTATTTATACGCTAATTTTATCAAAAATTTCAATTTAAAGCTTCATTTCTTAGTGCGATCTCAATTCTTGAGTTATTCAGTTAAATTTTTAACTAAATGCATACTCATCAGGTTCAGATAATAAAGCGTATGCATTTATTTGCTTACATTAAATAATTAAACACATTAATTAGTTTGTAATAATGCTGTTTCCATTTTGAATGAATTTGTCTTATGATCAGTGGTTTTGTCGAGCCGAACGCGCCGGAACGTCGTTCCGGCAAATCAGTTTTGGGAAGGAACGCGTTCCGGCAAGAAAAAATATAAAAAAATCGCTACATACAGAAAATGATTTAATAAGTAAATTTTATAAACTATTATTCAACTAATTTTTATTAAATGTTCTTATTATTGTAATAAAGATACATATATGTGCACACAATGGGTTTTGTAATAATTTTTGTTTCTTTCCTTTTCGAACGGAACCGGAAAAAACATGAGAACCGGTTTTTGAACCGGTTTATGAACCAGTTTTTAAATTTTAGCGTTCCGACGAAAAATATTAGCACAACACCACTGGTTTTATCAAAGTCGTTTTTAATTTAGTTACAAATTGAGGTGTTTGAACTCAAATATTAATTACAATACAGTAGTCTATTTCAAATTTCACATATGTTACTTTAAGACCGAAAAGTGTATGATGCCCGATTATTTCGGATATAAGTTGGACTTGTTTCGGATATAGCGGGCGTTAGTCGAATAAAATAAATAATTTAAGACATTCATATAATGGAAATTGATTGTAGCGAAAAAAGCAATTCTATAAATACAAAAGCATAAGAACTGCAAAAAAATGTAATATTTTAATAATTGGATGAATTTTTTGCCATCTAAGGCAAAAATATAAGCCGTTCGATCGCTTGTAAATTTTTACAATCCAACACTTATTGGTATAATTAATAATAATTAATTTATAGCAAAAGAGTTACCCTGATATTTCAATAGACTTATTGTCTAAATTTCGGCCTACAATTTGAGATTTGTATGCATATTCATAGAAACTTTGATCTTTTAAAAATCTGATGAAGGTGCTGTGGAATTGATCACTCAATTATTGATTAACCTGGTAGTAGATTAAAAAATTGTACTCCTAGACTAGTAATTCCCAACGTGGGGCACACGCCCCACAGAAAAATCAATTTTTAAATTCAAAGGGGGGAGGCAAATTAAAAAATTACACTACTTTAACCCACTTGCTTTAGGTGATTTGAATGTAATTTGTAAATACTGTTAAAAATTCGTTAAATAATATATTATGATCATTGTTTAGTTTAAGTAAGCACAAGATACATGTGCAAATCATATAATTTTCCATATATATTTCCATAGCTTAGGTAAATAAGCATCCCTTTTAAGGTCTTAGGCAAACTTTCTCAATATTACGGATTATAGAAAAATTCCAAATTCTGTATGTATTAGTCTGTTTGTTTATAAATTGCCATCCCTTCCTGACAGCGGTATAATAATTTTTATATTATATTTTTAAATTTAGAATTTTTAGAATTCAGTAAGTTGCGAGAATAAAAACATCTTAAGAAAATCAGCTCGCACAAGTTACGCAAACATTTAAAAAATTTTTAGTTCTATGTCTATTGTCACACAGTGCACACAGTGGTTTAAAAGTGCAGTAATTGATTTTCCATGAAGTGATAACGGCAAAGGCAGCAGTAAGGTGTAATCGATGCCTTAACGGATATTTTGGATATTTTAGATATTTTAGATATTTAATACCGAGATAAAAATTTTTATAGAAAAAATAATATTTATAAATTAAATCTGATATTCATTCGCATTTCTTATACGCTAACACCTACATCATAGGTTCCATTCGTGTATTTTTATAGCCTTACGTATGCCTATACGTTGCATTCTATACTACACGCCTTACATCTATACTATACGCTATATTTCATCATATACTTTCAAATCCCTACATTGTATACCGAATACACCTAACCTATATCTACTATATATCTTATTACCTATAATTTTCCTTACACGCTACATTAATCCTACCGAGAATCGAACCCGGGCCCGCCGCGTGGAACGCAACGACGTTAACCACTACGCCAGCGTAACGCTACAATCAACTGTCTTTTTTCGCGTGTCGTCGCGCCACCTTAGTATTAATTACCTATTTAATTAGAAAATGACCCGCGGAAACAACAGTGCGTCCCATATTATATTATTAATGGGGGTACCCGATAGGGTAGTGGTTAAGGTGCGCGACCGCCACGCGGAAGTCCCGGGTTCAATTCCCGGTATAGACAATAGATAGGTAGAGATAATACATAGGGCTTAAGATAAACCTATATAATATAGGTAAATATATAAATTAGACAGTAATATTTATAAGAAGTAAAAGGTATGTAGGTATATAATAAGTTAATGACGGTATAGGTATCTCACGGTATAATTGATAATAGATATCTACCTATGATATACATTAATATAGTATAGTATGATAGGTAATAGGTTATCATATTATTAGGTTAAGTCTTATAAAGTATCGTAATAAATCTTGAGTACTTTTATATCGTAATAAATACCTGTAAGTATAAATGACTACAAATAATACCACAATAAATATAATTAATGTTATTAAGGAATATAAATTATGTACTCAATGATTCCCTCATACTTGTAAGCAGTATATCTGTTCCCTTTCACAAAAAAAAATCAATATAAGCGTTTAATATATCAGAGAAAATTTCTTCGAAATTTAATTTTAATATATCACTCATTTCTTGAAAATTGTATTTTGCAATGATCAATAATTTTCTTTATTTTCAATAAATACACAAGAATCATAAAACATAAATTAATATCTTTATTTCTACGATAAAATTTCTACAATAATTTAACAGCCTATATAAGTTTATTCGCAGAAAATTGTACATATTTTAACAATTATAATTTAATACAGTTACTGTTGATAAAATTATTGTGATTCTCAAGTATTGCAAAAATGCTCTATATTTTAAATGTAATCTGAGGAATTTTTTATTAAAATATTTATCATATTTTCAAATATTCTCTAAAATTTAATTTCTAGATTATCAACATTGCATGTTAAAACTCTAACTAATTCTAAACGCTCAAAATAAATATGCTTTTTACAATTTAAACAGGTAACAATAAATCTATCAATCAATAATCAATACTATATGAAACTTATCACGATATGGTGTTTTTTTACTCATACAAAATTATTATAAAAATTTAAACTATTTTAATAATATTATTCTATTATAGACCAATGAACTATATATATTTACAAATAATATTAAAAGATGAACTTGTGACTTTAATAAACAGGATTTACATTACAAACATAGCAGGCAAATATTAATGAAAATTAAGAAAATCGTGTGAAATATTTCAGTCGAAATGTAAAAAATGTGAACACAATCAATTGCAGTTGCAACTATTTTCATTGAAGTTTTCAATATTTCTCAGGCGCAATATTTCAACAAGTTTGATTTTCGTTTTTTAATAAAGTTGTTCCAATTTAGTGAAAACATACTGAATAATTCAGCATAGTAAATGTTACTGTGACATATAACTGTATAAAATGCAAAAGTGGGTTCTATAAATTCGAATAAATATATTAATAATAATATGTATGAATAATAATGTCTGTTATAAAACTCAAAAAGAAAGAAATGAAATATTTCACTTAAATAAATGATATGGTTTTCACGGTTTTCAGTACATATCGAGATTTTAAATAGGCCAATAAGTACGTATATATATATAAATAATATATATATATATATATATATATATATATATATATGTTATATTATGTGCATTTAAATGATTCTGTATGACAAAATATGTAAATAACTGATTTCAGATACTAAACAGTTTTTTTATATTTGTTTGAGATAATAATGAAACTAATTTAGTATTTTTCTCAAAACTGAAGAATAAAAATTATATGTGAACTCATATCTAAAATGTAAATATCAAATTAATATGACAAAACTATTTTCATTACATTTACAGAATATTTCCTGCAATATATAAATCGACATTATATCGGCACAGTTGTCAGTCACAAATTTAATGTTGCTAATAAAATTATAATTTTGTTCTTAAGAACAAATTTGTAGACTACAAAAATTACAATAACCCATTGTAACCATTATTGAAGTAAGATTGTTTGAATTATCTTCGAAAGCACTAAATACTCTGTTAATCACTCATTACTAATTGTAAGTATTATATCTAAAATTAATGATTGTAACATCTAAAAAATGTACGTACTTCAAAAGCATTACATTACAAATTTAATGCTATCTATAATTATTCTGACATAGACTTAAATTTTATAATACTGTCCATACTTATTCACATAATAACGTATCTACTTAACAGTATCAATTAGTCGTTTGTTAATTACGAAAAATGTTATTTCAAGGGAAAAAATTACACGATTTTACATTTTCTTACCACAACTAATGTATTTAAATTGACATTTTTTTCTCTTTCTACATGTATGAGACTATTGAAAAAAAGGTTGGAATACGGAATATAATATGGGATTTAATCTGGTTAAAAAAATATATGATCTATTGATATTACTATTCTAATATAATCTACGGCAAAGAGTTACGAGAGTGATATTTGATTTTACACTTCTATTAAATATTAAAAAATAAATAACATTTTTAAATCATATGTAATATAAATTTAGAACGATTTTTACATTTGAAACAATTGACTTTGAAAGCAAAAACTTTTTGTGAATTTGATGACTAAACTAGTGGTGTATGGCATCGTGTTTTAAGGCAAATTGCTGGAACATCTTGTAACAAAATGAAATATTCGAAAATTTTGAATGTCTTCAAATAGATTATTTTAAATACTGTAATTTTCATTATTTGTATCTTATAGACATATAAGAGCTTATAAAATAAACAAAACTTAATCAGCGGAGTTAGAATTAAAGGACCTTATCTCATATAAAGATTTATATAAACTGAATTGCAAAGTTAAAATTAAATATTCCAAGTATATAAGTGAGTTTTAGAATTTTGACTAGAATCAAAATTAAAATATGAATCATTTTGTATATTTAAAAAAAATTAAATTAAAAAATAATAATTCTTCGGTAACAAATAAACAATGAATTTTATCCTGAATATTTAGACACTAATTATGTCATCATTTATTAGTTCAAACCAAAAAAAATTTTATTTATTAAGAATAAAAAATAATTATTTCAAAACAAAATTAATTTTTGAATTCATTTTGATATTATAAAATATATTTGATAAAATTCATTTGAGAATTTTTGTTATTGAATATATTTTTTGTCATCATTCATATCAACTCACTTCATTTTTAAATTAAGTGTTTTCACTACATACATTATTTATTTTAGAACCAATATCTGAAAGTTTTACTATTAAATAAAACTATTTGTTTCAAATAACCTAAAAACCTGACAACTTAAATAATTTTCCATTTGTGGTATCTTTTTTTGCTGATTTTCCTTAATTTGGTTTTAATAACTATTTCGTTGATAACCATTTCTGATTTTTTATTTTTCAAATTCAGTAATTTTAATTTGTCTTTTGTCCCGATGATTCAGGTGAATATTTTATGTTTTTCATAGTTTGAATGGTGTACGTTTTAAGATAGATCAAATTTGGTTTATCATTTTAAAAAGATTGTCTAGTACAATATGCCAATAAAAATATACATATATATTAGGATAGCTCTTAGAATGGATTTTTAAAAAAAATGTTTCCAGGGGCTCAAGTACTTCCAAAATGACAAAAAAAAATCCTGAAAGTTCTAGCTCTTAATATTAACTTTAGGATAGTCCGCAATCCAAACAAAGTATCTTGTGGAAATAACATGGGTAAAATTCCATTCGCTTTTTAGACTTTTAAAACTAAGTGACAAGTAAATCAAAACTCTGGGAATAACATTGTATTTACTAATTTTGATCAGGAATAAACAATTTATAACAAAAATTTGATATATTTCATAAAATAAATATTTACTTAAAAAAGCCAAGAAACTTTGGTTAGAGTGCGCACTATCTTTAAGTTAATATTAAGTCTTAAAACTTTGAGAGACTTTTGTTTAATCTATTTTGAACCTTTTGAGCCCCTGGGAGCAAACAATTCAAAATTATCCATATTGAGGACCACCCTAGTATATATGCATATATCCTTGTATACTATTAAATTAAATTTTTGATATTTTCTCTACCTCTATAAAAACTATCAATCTTTATATCATAAAATAACTTTTAAATTACAAAGTGTATCACATATCACTCTCGAACTTGTTTCATTTGCCTAAATCTACATCAGGTCACTAAGTATATAGCTATTTGTTGTATTTTGTACTTGGCTATTAGAATTTTTCAAAATAATGTAAGCGTACACAAAACATTGATTTACATTCAGAATATACTTTGCTCAAAGATTTAAATAGTTACTCCATAATGTGAATGGTGTGAAATTAATTTAGGCCCAATTTAAATGTTATGTTACCCTAATTAGGAAATTTGGCAGAATTGCTTGATAACAATTCATATCTAATATATAGTAGACGTCTTATAACTATTTCATATGATATCCACATTTATAAGTACACGTGCTTAAGAATACATACGTAAACAATTAGTTGATACTAAATTATAAAAATTATATGGTTATTAAAAAGCTGCTTTCTAAATAGCTTTTTGTGTTTATATACAAATTTGTTTCAAAGAATTTCATCAATTTTTCAATTTTACAAATCAACAAGTTGTAACATTTTTCCGAAGTTGACCCTTTAGACTTTGAAATAATTTATACCAAGTACAGTTTTGTAGGAAAGCATTTAAAACAGAATCATCATGATTTTCGTAAATAATAGAAATGCAATTTAGGTTTTTCACAACGATTATGAAATATTAGGCAATAATAACAATTAAGTGCATAAAGCAACAAATATTCTGATTATACAGAACTTTCTTGAGTTGTTAAATATTAAATATTTTCGTTTTAACATAATTTTAAATTTTTCAAAACTACTCATTTTTTTCTTAAATTAAAACTGAAATAATATTCAGAAATATGCCCACTGATTTTTATGTTTTGGGAAACATGACAGAAATATTTTTATATCTATCCCATATGGAATAACATTCAATCAATATCTCATTTAACTACTAATGATAATTATTATTTATAAAATGAAGAATTTAAATCTTTGTAACTTGTTTAGCATATAAAATCAAAAAATCCTTATTGGCATAGTACAAAATTATTTAAAATTATTCAAAAACTTAATAAATTAATAATTTGTCAGAGCTTATCTTTTCTTATGTGATACAGGTTTTACTAAAAGGAATAAACTTGTGAATTAAGATTTACAATTAAAAATTCAAAACTATAATTATAATAATACATTCAGCTATAATCATTTGATTATAGATAAATATCATTCGATTATAGATTGCAATATTTTAAATAATTTAAAAATATATAGCCACTAAATATAAACCTAATTGCTTTCTTAACACGTGCATTTAACAGTAAAAATAAAAAATAATTATTAGTTAGAACATTTCTTAATATTTAGGTAATTAATAATAACTTCATATATTATTATAACTTAAATTATTTTTTTATGAAAAATATATTTACAAAAATAACGAGTAATAAAAGCCTCATAGGTAAATATATAACACTTCTTATTCAGTTGAAAAACGTTCATAACTAAATAGAAGATATAATAATAATTATAAATGTTTATTATAGATTTACGACGGAAAATTCACAAATGAATCAAAAATACATCTATTGATTTGTAGAATTTGTGAAAAATTTTAAATCAATTCAGAGTCCTTTAAAGAATTGATATAGTGCTTTATTTTTGTATTTTAGAATAGATTTTCCAACACTAACTATATTGCAACAGGGATTGTGTATATTTGTTGAATTATTTATAGATGAAAAAGTAAAATAACTTATTGAAATTAATAATATAAGAATAATTGTATCTCAAATTAAATTTAGAATTCCAGGAGGTGTTTTCTAGCTTTTTTTCCATACTCGATTCTAGAGTTTCGTACGTATCATATCGAATATTGGTTTGTTATAAATAAATGCTTTATGATTTTATTCTATCATTATCATTATCTCCTTATTTATATTTTATATACTAAATTTTTGAACAACTGATTTCCATTCTTAGTATCCTGTAACAAAATGTCTTTAAAAACTCAATAGTAAACTTTATATTAGCGACTTTAAAATACGTGCACCTTATATATTAATATGTACAATTATATAGTATTTTTAAACCTATTTCTAATATTAGATAACACAGACTATGACATCGAATTCCATTTAAACAATATCACGACAATTATTTTCCAGATCTGATATCCAATGTCTTTTAATGCTTTGCGGGTTTAATGAATCTGAATTACGTTGAAAATTATTTTGAAAAAGATTTTTGTAATCTGCTAAATTATCAACAAGTATATTTATCAATGTAAATTATACATTTTAATCACGATTCATGAGCCTTTGGTAATAGAGATTACTGTGAGTAATTTTTACTATACTAATTCATTTTTTCTGTTGATATTTTATATATTTTTGCAAGAATTTAAATTATATGTTGATTATTGAGAAACAACTTCATATATAGCTAGACATCTAGTGACTATCATTTTTTAATTTACTAGTGTTGAAAAAATCTTCAAACTAACTTTCGTCATAATATTTGAGTAAAAAATAGCTGGATGTGAAACTGACTATATTTAGTTATTATAAAAATTGCGATTGAACATTAGTTAATTTTAGTAACAATTCAAACAAAGTGGTTAATAAGAAATTAACCTAGCTATTCATACTCTACTATCTTTATTTCTATACCAAAAAAAATTTATTCCACAAATTTTAGTACTTTGTAGTATCGAATTTTTGTACTAGAATAGTCACTGATGATCTAGCTATAACGTTCTAATTGATAAAAAAATAAATATCATTAAAATATTTTTAAATTCTAATGAAATTGTATAACACATACATCCTACATTTATAAAAATATATCTTGAAACAAATACAACTACAATAACTATTATTGCAAAATGCAATAACAAATATTAGGGCAAGAAATTCGATTCATATCACCAATATTTTGACTTTTCGTATTTACATTAACAATATATTTAAAATGTACACTGGAAGAATAGTGATATTAAACTTACATTTTTTATATATGGTTATATAGCGTGATTGGAAATTCAAGAAAGCTTTATATAATATTATATATTCTTACTTTATATATCTAAAATTTCTAAATCAGCCTGAGGGCAAATATAGCTTGTCGAGAGTAGTGGGTTTTTGTATTGCAAAGAAAATAAGATATATGAGAAAATTTAGTAGAAAATAACCACAATATTTAAAATAAATTTTTAAAATGAAAAAATAGCTTTATTTTAAAAAAGTGTAGTAAATCGCTAATTATACAGTAAACACTTTGTTGAGATTTTTTTTGAATCTTTGATAATTATTGCTAGATTCTATCTTTATATTCACAGTATAATTCTTCTAATATTCCTGGACAAATAGTTTCTGAACAAATCAAATAATTTTAGAAAAAAAATTCACCGATCTCCAGAGTACACCGGGGGGGGGGGGCACAAAGGTCCAAATTTTACCCCAACTATATGTAAGGTATTTTAGAACCTACATAAAAAAACGGTTAATCTAATTCAAAAATAACAATTTATCTTGTTAATCAATTTAATACAAAAATATAATAATAATATTTTGTCATCAAAATTGAATCAATACAAAAATCTAATCTAACTATTTTTAAAATGCAATTTTTTTTTGCATTACAAAAACCGACTACACTATTACATTATTCTTTTCCCATTACTTTTATTAATAATAGCTCCTAATTGATTGTTGAAATAATTATTGTATTATTTACGTACAGTAATACTGATATATAATAATATACACGAATATATCATTAAATTTAAGTAAACGCTTATATTATGCAAGATAAATTTTGAGCATAAAGGTGCTTCTAAAATTAATAATTGCGTTTGCTTAATCATTTAATACACAGGTGTGTTTTCTAAAAACACGATATTAGCAGTGAATTTGAATTTTTAAAAGGCGGGTATCGTTATCAAAATGGATTGTATAGCGTGAAGATCAATTGAACTATTTTTATTGATTTGCTTAGCCATATAAAGCTTAATTGTGTAATGCTTAAATTGAATCTTCTCATAATATCCTACTTATTTTTCATACTACAGAATTTTAATAAAGTGGTGTCTTGCATTTTATAAATAGATTTTTAAAATATATGTGTTTTTAACTTTTAGAATTTATTATATTGAATTGAACAAGGTTGAAATAAAAAATTAAAAGTTCAGAAATTAAATCTTGATTGAGATTTCTCAAGGTGTTTTTAACATGTTAGTCGCCACAATATCAGAACAATTTAAAAAAACTGAATGTATCAAAACATGGCCGTTCATTAAAATTATTTTTCTCGACAAGCCGTGTCAGTCTTATAAATCTGACGCAAGAAATGTTCAGGGTTTTGTTTCTGATAGACCAAGCTTTTAAAACATACTGCAAGTGTATCATTTATGTCAGATATCTATGAATGATGTGGATTTCTAGCAAATCGTGTATGTAAGACATATATGTCTAACATCGATCATTTTTACTTTCTTATCGTCAGACACATATGCCTGGAATCATCGCAATAGCAATCATCGTGTTTAATATTTGTTCCAAAAAGTGAAAAAATGGCAATTCAGTTCTTGAAAGCGTCCAATTTGAGTGACTCAAAAAACATTTCAATTGTATTAACAAAATGAAGAAATTGTTAAATTTTTGGGCAAGTGGTTCCAAAGGATTTTAAACCACATATAGCGATTTGATGTTTAATAAAACTACCTTCAGCCTACCAACTTACCAAAAAATAATATTGAATCAAAAATAACATATTTTTTTAATGCATTTTCTGACGTTTTATATTATAACTAGGGCAATACCGTACTAAAATCTGAATACCGGTATTCGATATTTAAAATTTATAATACCGGGATCCCGGTATTAATACCGGTATTATCAATGAAAAATTTACTAGTCATATTTTAATATACCGCAATTATAATATTGACATATTAACATTATTATTGTTTTAAAACGAGTACGTATTAATTTACATAGAGACCAGGAGTAGAGAATAGATTCAAAAAAAGTGCAAGTAAACAATTATATACTAACTTGTATGTTACATTTTAAATTGTAATGAAATTATATTTTTGATGAAAAAAAAACAAATTCAATTAATAACTTATATTTTGTTTATTAAAATATACTTTCAAAAAATATAAACAATTGTTTAATATTCAATCGAGGACCAAATTTTAGTACAAATATAACAAGCCGAAAAACTTTTTCTCATTTTATACTTGGCGGCACAATTGTCATAAAGAAATAATCCGAGTACATTATTAGTCGATATGAATTAGTACTTGCTAGTGTTAGTAGAGTGTATTTGTGTTATAATAAAATCATCATGTATTGCGTAAGTTCAATTTTTAACAAAAGAGTGGTAATCCCGAAATACCGGTATTTTTGGTATCAATACCGGTATTTAATACCGGACAAAAATCGTCCGGGATTTCGGTATTCGGGGTTACGGAATCCCCGTATTGTAAGCCCTAATTATAACATGTATAATATAGTATCGTAGTAGTATAGTAATAGAACACAAAAGTTGGTGCACATAAAGCGTTCGTTCACTAAAACTTGATTAACTTAAATAAATGAATATTGGAAAACAAACTTATTTAAAAAAATAAATATTGGAAAACAAAAAATGATAAATTTGTATTTATTAACTTATCGTGAGATTGATCATTAAATACATAGACCTTATAATACATACATAAGTATTATAAGTATTATGTATTATAATGCCTATGATTAAATAGCTTATAAATTATTGATTGTTAAGCAAAATACAAATTGACTAATTCTTTTAAGAAAAAAATGTAATTAGTGCTTTATATATGTCGGTGAATATAATATATCTCAATATGCTTCAAGAAAACAAAAAAATTACATGCTGTCAAGTTGATATTCGCATCGTTACTTCAAAATGAGCCATATAAAAACAAAAAAGCAGCAAATAATGATCAAAATGAAAGAATTTGATTGGCTACTGCGAAAAAAGTCTAAGCTCTCTGTCGAAAATAAGTTGCTGCTATATAAATCGATTATTAAACCAATCTGGACCTACGGAATTGGGGATGTGCTTACAAATCTAATATAGCTATAATGCAGAGAACTCAGTCAAAAATTTTACGTACAATTCTTAATTCTCCGTGGTACGTGACAAATGAAACCATTCACAGCGACCTCAACATGAAAACGGTGCAATCAACGCTTAAAGAAGTTAAGGAAAAATACAAGCGCAAACTGGACTCACATTTGATCCCATCTATAGTTGACATTACTCAACCTTTTGACATTAGGAGGTTAAAACGACAATGGCTCTTAGACTTAGTCTCAGATTAGGTCTAATATAATATCATATTAATTGTAAAACTGAGAAGTTCTCATTGGAGTTCTTCTTAGGCATCACTCATAAATATTGTCATTTTAGCTCATAGGAATCTTTATGTACTTCTGATTGCTAAATAAAACTGAGTTAAAAAAAATGAGCCTCTATATGATATATAGATTTAAATAAATATTAAAGAAAGTTTACAAGATTTCATTTGTTAAATATATTTCAATTAATAATAGCTTTCTTTTCTATATAGAATCCATGCATATGCCACGTCAAAAGAATGCATGTGTAATTCTCTTTAAAAAACTGACAATTAATGAAGTAATTTGAATAGCATTTGTTGCATTTTCGATATTTTTTGTGGAAGAGATTCATTACTTTCAGAAATCTGTAGTATAAAATCAATATAAATTTTGTTAACACGTTATTCGTCATATGTATCTGACGGTGTTTTACATGGGCTATGTCAGACATATATATCTGCATACGCAATTTGGTAAAAGGTTACGTCAACCATAGATATAAGCGATATAATTGCAGTATGTTTAGAAAGCTTCGCCTGCAAAACCTGAAAATTCCTTGACTTACTATAAATAATAAAATGAAATAGAACATATAGACACGGCTTACCGACAAAAGTTACCGTAGTTAATCTGTTTCTTTTTTATTATCGCGGCGATTAACGTGTTAAATTATTAAACACACCAGAATATATCAAAATCAATACAAATAATTAAAATCATTAAATAATAGTTGTTGAGCATAAATGTTATTGTCGAAGTGATAAAATTTACAATTGATGTAATTGCTTATATTCTGCAAACCGTTATCATAACAACAAATATATATTATAACAAATTTCACAACCTACAATTGTCGACGTAAAATATCAACTAAAAACCCTCCTACTTTATTCTGCTTCGTTATTTCCGATCGTTTCTCACATGGCGTCCTCCTGTAATGTGTCAGCCGTCCTCTGCGCCATGCCGTCCATTTCGATATCGTTGACGCCTCGCCTGGGGGACCGGTATAAATACCAGTCGCCGTCGATGCAGACCTTCTCGATGACCATGCTTCATGTCCCGCTCGATCTTATCGTCCGGTTGATGCTGTCGCCGTTGGACGGGCCCGCTGCCGCGGCGTTGCCGCCGCCGAGGTTAGCCGCGGCTGCTACTTGCTATATGAAGAAATGCAGAAATTAAAATATTTTTAACAATGATTGAAATTGTCTTAGTACCTAAATTTAATGAAACCTATTTTGCTTTGCGTGCTTTATTTCTTAACGTAAAGAGCTATCCATAGCATGCGTGTACAATTGTTATTTGTAATAGTCGAAAATCAATTCTATAATCGCAAATGTTAATTAAAAACTAAATTTTGCAAAGTACAGTCATAAATCGCCAAAAACTGCTAATATACATGTTAGAAGAGCCATTTTATAATTTTAATTATACGGAGGAAATTTCAAAACTAGAGTAGGGTATGACGAGGCAAAAATGTCCAATTTTACTTTGAGCATTTGTGTTGAGAAATCCAAATCTTTTATGTCAATACTATCTGGCTATGTTCAGTAAAACTCGTCATTATAAAAATATGTTTATTGCTATTATCGAAAATTTGTCAGCTGGTCGTTTTTGCCCCATAGGCGGAGTAAAGGGACAGTCAGAGAGGCAGAAAGATTTATCATTTATTTTTAATTTTGAAAAGATCTCATAGAAAAATATCTGTATTATTCAATCCAATCGAGCAGTTTAATTCGATTAAACAACAAAATTGAAAATCATAATCTAAATAAGTATATATTATCAACAATAAACTGTAGATATTTTTATTTAATTTATTACAGTCAGTGCTATCATTACAGATAAGACAATAAGATTTTTTTTGTACATTTTTAATTACAATCTGTCACACTTAGGACTTTCAGTAATTGTTTTGACTTTTTATTATATGGTTTATTGAATGAATGGCAACCCAGTAGTT
>NW_020537324.1:30961508-30983406 GCF_003426905.1 Ctenocephalides felis
TACATATATATTAGGATAGCCCTAGAATGGATTTAAAAAAAAAATGTTTCCAGGGGCTCAAGTACTTCCAAAATGACAAAAAAAAACGTGAAAGTTCTAGCTCTTAATATTAACTTTAGGATAGTCCGCAATCCAACAAAGTATCTTGTGGAAATAACATGGTTAAAATTCCATTCGCTTTTAGACTTTATAACTAAGTGACAAGTAAATCAAAACTCTGGGAATAACATTGTATTTGCTTATTTTGATCAGGAATAAACAATTAACAACAAAAATTTGATATATCTCATAAAATAAATATTTACTTAAAAAAAGCCAAGAAACTTTGGTTGGAGTGCGCACTATCTTAAAGTTAATATTAAGTCCTAAAACTTTGAGAGACTTCTGTTTAATCCATTTTGAACCTTTTGAGCCCCTGGGAGCAAACAATTCCAAATTATCCATATTGAGGACCACCCTAGTATATATGCATGTACCCTTGTATACTATTAAATTAAATGTTTGACATTTTCTCTACCTCTATAAAAACTATCAATCTTTATATCATAAAATAACTTTTAAATTATGAAGTGTATCACATATCACTCTCGAACTTGTTTCATTTGCCTAAATCTACATCAGGTCACTAAGTATATAGCTATTTGTTGTATTTTGTACTTGGCTATTAAAATTTTTCTAAATAATGTAAGCGTACACAAAACATTGATTTACATTCAGAATATACTTTGCTCAAATATTTAAATAGTTACTCCATAATGTGAATGGTGTGAAATTAATTTAGGCCCAATTTAAATGTTTTGTTACCCTAATTAGGAAATAACTGAGTAATGGAAATTTGGCAGAATCGCTTGATAACAATTCATATCTAATATTTAGTAGACGACTTATAACTATTTCATATGATATACACATTTATAAGTACACGTGCTTAAGAGTACATATATAAACAATTAGTTGATACTAAATTATAAAAAAATATATGGTTATTAAAAAGCACGTTTTTAAATAGCTTTTAGTGTTTATATACAAATTTGTTTGTATATGTATATTTTTGAAGTTGGCCCTTTAGACTTTGAAATAATTTATACCAAGTACAGTTTTTGTAGGAAAGCATTTAAAACAGAATCATCATGATTTTAGTAAATAATAGAAATGCAATTTAGGTTCTTTACAACGATTATGAAATATTAGGCAATAATAACAATTAAGTGCATAAAGCAATTTAGTGCATATTTTTAAATATTAAATATTTTCGTTTTAACATAATTTTAAATTTTTTAAAACTACTCATTTCTTTCTTAAATTAAAACTGAAATAATATTCAGAAATATGCCCACTGATTTTTATGTTTTGGGAAACATGCCAGAAATATTTTTATAGCTATCCCGTATGGAACAACATTCAATCAATATCTCATTTAACTACTAATGATGATTATTATTTATAAAATGAAGAATTTAAATCTTTATAACTTGTTCAGCATATTAAATCAAAAAATCCTTATTGGCATAGTACAAAATTATTCAAAATTATCCAAAAACTTAATAAATTAATAATTTGTCAGAGCTTATCTTTTCTTATGTGATACAGGTTTTACTAAAAGGAATAAACTTGTGAATTAAGATTTACAATTAAAAATTCAGAACTATAATTATAATAATACATTCAGCTATAATCATATTAGATTGTAATATTTTAAATAATATAAAAACATATAGCCACTAAATATAAACCTAATTGCTTTCTTAACACGTGCATTTAACAGTAAAAATAAAAATTAATTATTAGTTAGAACATTTCTTAATATTTAGGTAATTAATAATAACTTAATATATTTTATAACTAATTTTTCTATGAAAAATATATTTACAAAAATAACGAGTAAAAGAAGCCTTGTACGTAAATATAAAATACTTCTTATTCTGTTGAAATTAATGGTTGGAAAATACGTGAACGAATTAGAATTACATTTATTGATTTGTGGAACTTGTGAAAAATTTTACTTCAATTTTAACTTAAAAATTGATTTTTCAACATTAACCGTCTTGCAACAGTAATTGTTTAATTGTTGGATTTTTTGTGAATGAAGAAGTGAACAAACTTGATAAAATTAATAATATTATTAAAATAAATGTATCTTATATTAAATTTAATAATCGAGGAGGTGTTTCCAAGCTTTTTTCTCTACTCGATTCAATAGTTAATTGGTGTGTTGTAAATAAATGCTTTATGATCTTTTCTATCATTATCAAAGCCCCATATTTATATTTTATATACACTTCTGATTACAAATGCCGACCTAAATTTTTAAACAGCTGATTTCCATTCTTATTATTCTGTAACAAAATGTCTTTAAAAACTTAATAGTAAACTTTATATTATAATACGTGCACCTTATATATTAATATGTACAATTATATAGTATTTTTAAACCTATTTCTAATATTAGATAACACAGACTATGACATCGAATTCCATTTACAAATTTTAAACAATATCACGACAATTATTTTCCAGATCTGATATCCAATGTCTTTTAATGCTTTGCGGGTTTAATGAATCTGAATTACGTTGAAAATTATTTTGAAAAAGACTTTTGTAATCTGCTAAACTATCAAGTATATTTATCAATGTAAATTATACATTATAATCACGATTCATGAGCCTTTGGTAATAGAGATTACTGTTAGTAATTTTTACTATACTAATTCATTTTTTTTGTTGATATTTTATATATTTTTGCAAAAAATTAAATTAGATGTTGATTATTAGAAATAAATTCATTTATAGCTAGACATCTAGTGACTATCATTTTTTAATTTACTAGTGTTGAGAAAATCTTCAAACTAACTTTCGTCATAATATTTGAGTGAAAATAGCTGGATGTGAAACTGACTATATTTAATTATTATAAAAATCGCGATTGAAAATTAGTTAATTTTATTAACAATTCAAACAAAGTTGTTGGAATCTACTATCTTTATTTCTATATCAAAAAAAAAATTATTCCACAAATTTTAGTACTTTGTAGTATCGAATTTATGTACTAGGATAGTCACTGATGATCTAGCTATAACGTTCTAATTGATAAAAAAATAAATATCAATAAAATATTTTTAATTCTAATGAAATTGTATAACAAATACATCCTACATTTATAAAAATATATCTCGAAACAAATACAACTACAATAACTATTATTGCAAAATGCAATAACAAATATTAGGGCAAGAAATTCGATTCATATCACCAATATTTTGACTTTTCGTATTTACATTAACAATATATTTAAAATGTACACTGGAAGAATAGTGATATTAAACTTACATTTTTTATATATGGTTATATAGCGTGATTGGAAATTCAAGAAAGCTTTATATAATATTATATAATCTTACTTTATATCTAAAATTTCTAAATCAGCCTGAGGGCAAATATAGCTTGTCGAGAGTAGTGGGTTTTTGTATTGCAAAGAAAATATGATATAAGAAAAAAATTGATTTTTTAATAGAAACAACACAATATTTATAAAAAAAATTAAATAAAGCACTGAATTTATTTTAAAAAGAAAAGTCATTAAAATACCAAAAAATATAGTAAATTGCAAATTATAAAGTGAACGCTCTTTAGAGATTTTTTTTTAAATTTTTGATAATTATTGTTAGATTCAATCTTCATATTCAAGTTTAATTCTTCCGAAATTACTGGACAAATAGTCCCTGAACCGATCATATTTCTTTAAAAAAATATATACACCGATGTCCAGAGGGGCACAAAGGTCCAACTATCACTCCAACTATATGTAAGCTATTTTAAAGGTTATATAAAAAACCGCTAAACCTAACTTAAACATAACATTTTATATTATAAAGAAATTAAATATCGCATATTAAAAATTATATTCAGGCATCGTGAACTAAACAACCGTGCTCAAAAACAAAATACTAGCAACAAAAAAATACTTTTGTTACAAAATTTACAATTTGGTTGTTTATTTTATAGTAATGAGGTCGCTCGATTTATGACAATGCTTTGTTATATATCCTTTGCCCTCTACTTTCAAATATTATTGTCAAAAAAATTACTTCTTTTTGGGATAATGTTGGTGAGCATTTTTACTCGTAGACCTTTAAGTCCCGCTCAACCCTATTTGTTTATGAACAACCATAATCATCATATATCTTAACAATTTTTAAAAATCATCATGCTTGAATAATAAATCGATCTAAAAGAATATATTTGACATTTTGTACAAACAATAATAATTTACTGCATTAATATTTATTATTTTATTTTATCTTATCTTACTATCTTTTCTATTCAACCAATCGATTTTCCAACTTTGATAATGGACTTGAAAATTATTCTTTGTCTACTAGAGGGTTTTCCATTATAATATACTATTTTTATTTTTTATCAAAATAACATTTAATTAATAAATTTTCTGATGAACATTGGTAAGATTGGTAATATAAGAAATAAAACGGAAATTTAAAACAGTTTGCAAAAAGAGATTCAAAATAAAAATATAATTAAATCTAAATTTATAATTGGAAAACGCAGCTATGAGAGTGTCCAATTTTTTTGATGCAAAGAGTTATTCAAACCAGTTCAAAAATTTCAATGTGTCATCAAAATATAATAATAATGATATTTTTCATCAAATCTCATTCACCAGTTTTTAAAATGTAAGATTTTTTGCATTACGAAAACCCACTATACTATTACATGATTCATCTCTCATTACTTTCATTAATAATAGCTCCTAATTGATTGTTGAAATAATTATTGTATTAATTACGTACAGTAATACTGATATATAATAATATACACGAATATATCATTAAATTTAAGTAAACACTTATATTATGCAAGATAAATTTTGAGCATAAAGGTGCTTCTAAAATTAATAATTGCGTTTGCTTAATCGTTTATTATTACACAGGTGTGTTTTCTAAAAACACGATATTAGCAGTGAATTTGATTTTTTAAAAGGCGGGTGTCGTTATCAAAATGGATTGTATAGCGTGAAGATCAATTGAACTATTTTTATTGATTTGCTTATCCATATAAAGCTTAATTGTGTAATGCTTAAATTGAATCTTCTCATAATATCCTATTTATTTTTCATACTACAGAATTTTAATAAAGTGGTGTCTTGCATTTTATAAATAGATTTTTAAAATATATGTGTTTTTAATCTTTAGAATTTATTATATTGAATTGAAAAAGGTTGAAATAAAAAATTAAAAGTTGAGAAATTAAATCTTAATTGATATTTTTCATTATTGTTTTATTGATGTGTTTTTAACACGTTAATCGCCCCGGTATCAGAAATATTTTAAAAATGTATTAAGAAAACTGGAAACACACTATTTTCATGTAACACATATATGGCTGACATAATCTTTAATCAAAACTTTTTTTCTTGATAATCCGTGTCAGTCTTATAAATCTGAAGAAATGTTTAGGGTTTTGTTCCTGATAAACCAAGCTTTCAAAACATACATATATTATTTATGTCAGGCATCTATGATTAACGTGGCTTTTTAACAAATTGCATATGTAAGACATATACGTCTGACATCGTTTATTTTTACTTTTCTCACGTCAGAAACATATGACTGCAATAGCAATTAACGTGTTCAATATTTGTTGCAATATTTGTTGCAAAAAGTAAAAAAAAATGGCAATTCAGTTCTTGAAAGCGTCCAATTTGAGTGACTGAATATATATTTCACTTGTATTAAAGAAATGAAGAAATTGTTAAATTTTTGGGCAGGTCTGTCCAACGGTTTTACTTTTAAATCACATATAGCGATTTGATGTTTAGTAAAATTACCTTTAACCTACCAACTTACCAACAAAAATATCGAAACAAAAACAGCATATTTTTTCAAATACATTTTATGACGTGTTTAATATTATATCATGGATAATATAGTATCGCTATTCATATGATTAATAAATTTTAGCTGGAATACAAAAGAATTGTTTGTTTAGATAAATCGTTCGTTCACTAAAACTAAATTCACTTATTTAATAAATATCTATACAGATTGGAATACAAACTATGTGTACTATTTCAAAAGATGATAAATTTTAATTTCTTAACATGTAGTTAGATTGATTGAATACATGAGTATTATAAGTATTAAGTATTTGGTCTAGTCTACCAAGGTGTAGGATTAAAAGCGATTGTTAAAATGATACTTATTTTGAAAATAAATTCATGTGCTTTATATATGTCGGTGAATATAATATATCTCAAAATGCTTCTAAGGAAACAAAAATTTACATGCTGGTAAGTTGGTATTCGCATCGTTGCTTCAAAATGAACATTTATATAATATGTAATATTATATATAAGATTTAAATAAGTATTAATGAAATTTTACAAGATTTTATTTGTTTAATATATTTCAATTAAAAATAGTTTTTTATATATAATGTCCATGCACATCACACGTCTAAAAAATGCATCTGTAATTTTCTTTAAAAGCTGACAATTGATGAAGTAATTTGGAAAGAAATTTTTTGCATTTTGGGTATTTTTTGTGGAAGAGATTCATTACTTAAAGAAAATAGTTGTTTTCAGTCACTTTCTCATGACAACTGTATAAAATCAATTAAATATTATCAACACGTTATCCACCATATGTATCTGACGCTGTTTTACATGGGCTATGACAGACATATATATCTGACATACGTAATTTGGTAGATCACCTCAATCATAGACGTAAGCGATATAATTGCAGTAAGTTTCGAAAACTTGGCCAGCAAATTCTAAAAATTTCTTGGGTTAAAGCAAACAATAAAATGAAACGAAACATAGTTATATATATAACGGCTCAGAAAATAATAAGACTGACACAGCTTTCCATAGCGAATGTTACCATAGCTAATGTGATTTTTTTAATTATCGTGGCGCTTAACGTGTTAAGTTTTTAAACACACCAGAATATATCGAATTCAATAGAAATAATCAAAATAATTAAAAAATAGTTATTGAGCATAAATGTTATTGTCGAAGTGATAAAATTTACAATTGATGTAATTGCTTATATTCTGCAAACCGTTATCATAACAACAAATATATATTATAACAAATTTCACAACCTACAATTGTCGACGTAAAATATCAACTAAAAACCCTCCTACTTTATTCTGTTTCGATGTTTCCGATCGTTCCTCACATGGCGTCCTCCTGTAATGTGTCAGCCGTCCTCTGCGCCATGCCGTCCATTTCGATATCGTTGACGCCTCGCCTGGGGGACCGGTACAAATACCAGTCGCCGTCGATGCAGACCTTCTCGATGACCATGCTTCATGTCCCGCTCGATCTTATCGTCCGGTTGATGCTGTCGCCGTTGGACGGGCCCGCTGCCGCGGCGTTGCCGCCGCCGAGGTTAGCCGCGGCTGCTACTTGCTATATGAAGGAATACAGAAATTAAAATATTTTTAACAATGATAAATGGATTCAAATATTCGTTAGCCGAATTGTTTTAGTACCTATTACATAACAATTTAATGTAATCTATTGTTCTTTCGTGCTTTATTACTCAACGTAAAAAGCTATCCACAACATGCGGGTGCAATTGTTATTCTGTAATAGTCGAAAATCAATTCTCTCATCGCAAATGTGTTAATTATCTTCCCGTAGGGCAAGTTATAGTAATCGCAAAAAAATCGAAAATGAAAATTTGTATATATTTTTACGTTTCAAAACCTTCTGAACATTTTGTCATACCTTAGAAAAAATGGATGTATGTGTGTGTGTGTGCGTGTATGTATGTGTGTGCGGATACAAATTTTCGTCGACGATTTCGGAAACACGGATGAAGCGATTTGAATAATTCAAAAACCATTTGATTCGTATTGATAAGGAGACGTGCTGATTGGTTTCTGGCAAAGGCAGGTCTGGCCGTTCCGAAGATATGCGGCAAAAAAAGCCAAAAACGGGAACTTAGTTTTTGAGAGAACGAAGCGTCCGAATAATTCAAAAAACACTTTACTTGTGTTGACTAAATAAAGAACTGTTTAAATTTTTGGAAAGGCAGGTGCAACGACTTCGGAGACATGGAGAAAAAAGTAAAAAAAATGAGTCATTTGGCGTTCAAAAATGATCTAATAGACATATGCACATCAAATTATCAGATATTTTATAGAGATTTTAACAATAAGTATAAATTTTGTTTACATTCCTATGGGTTCCGTACCAATGTTTATCCGTTAGACGGCGACGCGTCGATATTTCGTCTCTATGCAGTTAAAGTAGTACGATTGCTTTGAAAAAAAGTTCAGAAATTCCAAAATATTTCAAAATAAATTTTTCTTCGAAAAGTTATTTTTTTTTCAAATAACTCTTTACAACTATCTGGTTATCTTCAGCAAAAGTCAAACTTATCATTGTAAATATGTTTTTTGCTTTTTTTTCAAAATTTTGTCACCTGCCACATAAGCTAGGTGAAAAGGGACAGTTAGTGGGGTGCAAAAAAATTCTCCATTTTATTTTTAATTTTCAAAAGATTTCATAAAATAAAAGCTATATTACTCAGTCAAATCGAGGAGTTCAATTATTAGGTTAAACAACAAAATATAAAATCACAATCTAAGTAAGTATTATATATTATTTATCAACTCTTAGTACTCCATAAATCCTGCTTTGGTAGTTGTTTCTATTTAATTTATCACAATCAGAATTATTGGTTTTTTAAATACTAAAGACCATAAGATAAATATGACTTCTGTCTGAAACACATTTTTATGAGCACATCTATAATATAAAAATGAATCGCAAAATGTGTTGGTAAGCGCATAACTCAACAACGCCTCGACTAATTTGGCCAATTCTTTTTTTAAAATGTTCGTTGAAGTCCAGGATGGTTCTTACGGCGAGAAAAAATCGAATAATTACCGGTAAAACCCTAAAAACAGCTCTTATCTTTTTCACATACAAACGTTTTCTAACTAAAACATAGAATCAATTTGAGCTTTAATTTTTTATATTGCGTAAATAAATAAAGTGAACAAAGAATTTATAAAGGTAAACTGGTTTATCGGTAACATGGTGTATTGATAAACAGGTCGATAGGTAAATTGGTAAGCCAGTAAGTTGATTAGCAAGTTGATAGGTAAATTCGTAGACAAATTGTTGAATAGGTAAGTTGTTGAACAGATAGTAGTAACATTAAACTAAATGGAGCATATACACATCTCTGTTCAACTTTTTAATTTAAACTAAATCACAGCAAAGCGTGAACGGGTACAGCTAGTTTGTCATAAACATCGTACTTTGATATTGAACTTTGTAAGAAGAATTCATTATCAAAGTTACTATTAATATAATTTATCTGATGCATAATAACTTTCTTAATGTATTTTACATTTTTAATTACTGTTATCTTATTTTTTTTAGTGTTAACGACTAGGTGATCCTTTTTACCCCAATTGCATATGAGCTATTCTAAATATTTTATGAAAAAACTGTTGGGTTTAAATTAAAAATAACAAAAGAACTCATAAAATAATTAAATAATTCATACTTAAAAATTATATTTAGGTATCTTAAACTGACCAACCGTGTTTAATAATAAAAAGAGTAACGACAAAAAAGCACTTTCGTTAAAAATTTGATAATGTTTTCTTTTATCTCCTGACTTTGATGTCGCCCGATTTAAAGCTTTGACTGGTTTGTCATAATTTTTTCTTTATTTTAGAATAGTATCGTTGAAAAATGTCACAATTTACTTGTTTTTGAGATAATGATCGTAAACTTTTGTTTTGTAATGGTTGTATCACAAGTCCACTTTCAACTTTTATAACGAAGGGGTTAAATATCACGTATATTATGTTTCATAGAGACATTTTGCAGAAAGTGTTATTAATGAAAGAAATAGCAGTGCATCTCCAAGCAACATTTTATTTTGTTCCTTATAATGGTTATATATTTATTCTCATAATAGGTTTCGATTTCTTTTGTTTTGGTTTGCTTTCAATTGTGGCTATTTATACTTAACCTTTGCCCTTTCTATACTTCATTATCTATTTATAAAAAACTTTTTTTTTCATATTACATTCTCAATATAATACCAGGTCGTATTTGTAATATCGATATATACATACAGATGAATTTATAGATATATATATATATATATATATATATATATATATATATATATATATATATATATATATATATATATATATATATATATATATATATATATACATATATATATATATATATATATATACATACATATATATATATATATATATATATATATATATATATATAATAGGGTGGTCCTTAATATAGACATTTTCGAATTTCCTTGCTCCCAAGTGGTTCCAAATTAGTAAAAATGAATTTTCTAAAAGTTTTAGCTCTTAATATTGAATTTTAGATAGTGCGCAATTGAATCAAACTTCGTATGGAAATAGCATGGAAAAAAATTAAAAATTCAAAAAAAAATGTTTTTAGGTAACAAATGAATTAAAAGTGAAAATTCGTGTCATTTTTTATCGAAAATTGGACGCTCTGCGGAAAATTTTTTCATGCTATTTCCATACAAAACTTTGATTGAATTGCGCTCTATCTAAAAGACAATATTAAAAGCTAAAACTTTCAGAGAATTGTTTTTTGTCAATTTGGAACCATTTGAGCTTTTGGAAGCAAGGAATTAGTGGTTTATAAAACTACTAGATTATAATCAAAATCTGTATCTACAATATACTGATATCTATTTGGGATAAGCTTCTTTGAATTTCTTCTCTATATATTTATGTTTTAAAGGTTTCTGAACTAGAAAATAAAAAAAGGGGCAAAATGATAAGGGAGTTTTTCAGAGAACGGAACGCTCGATTTGAATGATTCGAAAAAATATTGAACTTGTATTGACGAAATGGAATATTGAATACATTTTTGTGAAGGCAAGCTGAGCGGTTTCGGAGATCCAGGAAAAACTTAAAAAAATGCCATTTGGCGGTCGAAAATGATCGTTTAGCATATGCATATCAAATTATCATATATTCCATAGCTAATTCTAATGAGTTCGCGGGTCACTTATAATTACAACAACGAACGCTTTATGCTACTACTTGACATAAGTATAAGTTAATAAAATTTTAAGTATTTTTGTCTCTATACAAAAAACAATTATTTATTCCCTTACCGGTGTCCTAGCGCATACGCCCCTCTGCGCCTCCACTCAGTCGTCTGGCTCCATGCCTATCAGCTCAGCTTGCAGGCGTCCTTTGGTCCTGCAGCAGATTGTCAAGCAGAATATCCTCAGAGCCATTCGAAATTGTGGACTCAGTGTCATTAAGATGATGATTTTCCAAAATGAATTTAAGACACCTACCCACACTATGACGAACTGCATCAAGGGCATTTGAATTCGTCCACCGTTGAAGTATTCGAAAATCTAATAAATCGCAAGAAGAAATAGTTATTCCTTGGATTGTTATATCAATTAATTTTTTTTAATTACTGTATTTGTTACAACTGTTAAAGGATTAACATTTAGTAACAGTAATGAACAATTATATAAATTTAATAAAAAGAGCACAAAATAAAATATAGAATTTTCAATAAAATGATATCCGTAGTATGTTGATTTAATATAAAATAAAAGCAAATAATAATAATAATAAAATTAATAAGTAAAATAAATAAAATTTTTGAATAATAAAAATAATACTAGAAAAACAATAAAGTAGAATGAAAACCAATAAGTGAAAGATAATAATTAATATAACAAAATAACAATATTAGGAATGATGAGATAATAATAATAATATAATAATAAAAATAATAATAATAATAATTCAATTAAATGAATTACGCTATTCAAATTATAACTATTTTATATATTGTATATTGAATATCTTTTTAACTAATTATATATACTTTTTGAAATCGAAATATTAATTAATTAATTAGTAGATGACTTTACAATTGATTGGACAGTCTTTTTAACTTTTCGTAGGGGGAATTATTGTAATTGTCCAAATTTTTGCATTTTTTTGAGAAAACTAAGCATCCGATTTGAATTATTCAAAAAACTTTCTGCTTGTGTTAACGAAACAATTGTTTTTGGAGCAAGAATTTTTTTTTATTTAATTTTTTTTCAAACTTTTTTTTGTATATCGAAAAGGACACGATATCATACACCACTAGTATTTTAATTATTTAGCCAAATATTTTAAGTTGCTTAAAATGAATGTTTATTTCATAACGTACTTTTGTTTCTTATTAGACATGAAAATTTACATTACTAAATGTCTTAACTACACTAATTTATTTGAACTATACTATTTGTCTAAAATATAACTTGCCTTATTGAAACCAGAAGTTTGAATATTAATTATATTTATATTTTAATATATTAAAAACTAAAAATCGTAAATTCTCTCTTGGGAAAGCCAGCACCTCCTAATCGAGATACAAAACTTAACAAATCATGACAAATTGTATAAAGATATAAAATCTAGTAAATCCTATATGCTAATGTATTAACACATCAATCGCCTTAAGATCAGAGAAATGTTCACATGGACCGTGGTAACTTCATTACATAGGTTTGTTAAAAATGCTACAAGAAAACTTAATTATATCAAACAAAATTTTTTCAAATTCCTGGGAACACACTATTTTTATGTCACACAAATATATCATCCTTATAATAAAAATTCGCGACAAGTTGTGTGTCAGTCTTATATGTAAACTAAGAAATTTATGTAAACATTTTTTTTCTGTAAAGCCAAACTTTTGAAACATTTCGGACACCTATGATTGACGCGATCTTCTACCATATATGTCTGAATTGGCTCATGTAGAACTTCTTAGCATCAGACATATATTACTGCCATGGCAATTAATGTGTGAATTAAAAAAATTTATGCAGCCACAGAATCTCTATGCAACTCTCTCTTACCTGTGCAACTATTCCAGACATATTCTAATCTTGGGAATTGTTGCAAAGAGAAGCTTACAAATGTGTGCAATGAATAATTTGGTGAATAACATTATTTTTTAAACTATAGCGTTCTTAGTAAGTTTTATTATTTTATTTTCATTCAAAATGCTGATATAAACAACTTTTTTTGAATAAATAAAATATTTGAATATACATTGCAATCCCCAATTCACAACGAATTATATTTAAACATAAAAATGTGAAAGGTGATATTTTATCTAATGATGGATGATAAATGATATTCATAGCGTGCATATTTATTAAAAATACCATGCAAAATGAAGCAATAAACAATAATTGCTATCTTGTAATATACCAGGTGTTCCAGAACTCAACATCATATCATGAAAAAATTTAGAAAAAAGAACTTATTCCATGTAGTTTGAAAATTATGACCTAAAGACCAACCTAAGATCTTCAGTGAGACTGTGACCATTTTTCGGTTATTGTGGTTATTTCTTACCAATTTTGTACAATTATACTTTGGATTCATAACCATAAATAACATTTCTAGGACCACAGGACCAAATAACGTCAAATAATTTTTAACCTGAACAGAATTTCAAAATAAATTTCTAAACATAGTGCAGTTATATTTAATACAAACATTAACCTATTTGTGCAATTTATATGGTTTTATCCTAGTAGCATAAAATATTCTAATCTATTAATTATATATTTACCTTTACTCCTGCATAAGGCGCCCAACTGAGCCAAAAGCAGAATATCAGAGCAAAGCTCATAATATGACTCGGATTCGACAAGTTCTCTGAAAGCGCCGTCGCGTACTCCTTGTCGTGAATAGGCGCACCACTCTTGATCTTCCTCATCATCGAGAAGATGTAACCATAGTTATAAACTATGCTTATTAGACTCGGGCCTAAGACTAATATCGCCAAAGTGGCCGAATATGCTGCCATGTTGCCCCAGTCTAGCATGCAAACGTAACTTTCTTCATCAAACAAAGGTTTGTTGAAGCCAAGAAGCGGCGGCGAACACAGCATCGCGGCTGATATCCACGTGAAAGCCATCCAGCATTGGCAACGAGTTTTCGTTTGCACCGTTTCGTATCTTAACGGTTTACGTATTGCTAGATATCTGCAATAGAATAGAATGATTTATATATTTTAATTATTTTGATATATGCATATAATTATTAAACTAGTGGGACGCATGGCATCGTGCCTTAAGGCAAATAGCTGGAACTTCCCGTACCAAATATTATTAATTTTTTAAAAACGATTAATATTTTTGAAAAAATTTTACTTCGAAAAAATTAGATTTTTGAGAAACTAGGACTTTGACAGAAAATTACTTTTTTTGGAAAAAAAAAATTTTTATTATATTTTATTTATATATATATATATAATATATACATGTGTATATATATATATACTATATCTATATACATGTTGTATTCTATATACTATGTATATCTATATATTATGTGTATATATATATATATTATATATATCTATATATATATATATGTATATATATATTTGTGTACTATATATCTATATAATATATGTGTATATATCAGACACCCTACATACCTACTTGATATAATGTGTTATATTTCTACCTTACGCCCTATGTATTATCTCTACCTATCTATTGCCTATACCGGGGATTGAACCCGGTTCCTCTGCGTGACAGTCACGCATCTTAACCACTACTCTATCGGGTTTCCCCACTGAAAATATATTATGGAACACACTGTTGTTTCTTTGAGCATTTTCTAATTAATTGAGTAACTAATACTAAGGTGACGCGACAACACACGAAAAAAGACGGTTGATTGTAGCGTTACGGTGGTTGAGTGGTTAAGGTCGTAGCCTGTCACGCGGCGGACCGGGGTTCGATTCCCGGTAAGGGTTAAAATAGTATGTAAGCGAAATTGTAGGCGTAAAATAATAAATGTTAGGCGGTTTAGATATAAGTGTAAGGATTGAGCGTAAACGGTGTGGTGGTAAAGGAACGTACGATATAGTAGTTATAAGGCGTATAACCACGTAAAATGTAATGTTTAGGTATTGGTTTAGGTATAGGTGATACACATACGCGAAAAGAAATTTCTGATATTAGGGGTTATCGTATAAGAATTGCGAATGTTATATAGATTTAATTTATAAATATTCTTTCTTCTAGACAAATATTTAGTTTGCTGGTTAGTTTTTTGACAAAGGCAGGACAAAAGTGCAAGAAATGTCGATTTAGTTTTTGAGTCAACGGAGCATCTGGTTTAAATGATTCAAAAAACATTTTACATTTCTTTACTGAAGGAAGAAGTGATCAAATTTTTGGGCAGGTCCAAGAAAAAAAGTAAAATATTCTCTGTTAAAAATATTAAATATCGGTACGAAAAGTTCTAGCAATTTGCCTTAAGGCACGCCATGCACCTCTAGTTTAGTCTTATATTATAAGAACAAAAAGTTCAAAACCATCGGAATCGAAAGGTGAAAGTTTTTTAGGTAAATTTGATTATCAATCAACTTTATTCATACTAAAATAATTATTAACTAGTAGGGTGGGTATAACCCTACGGGAAGTTAATAAAGATTCTCAACAAAACATTTTTATAACTTTACGGTAAGTTAAAGTAAACATTTTCTAACTCCAAGGTATTAAGGTAAACATTTTCTAACTCTAGGGTAAGTTAAACTAATTGCAAACAATTCGAAAATGAAAATTTTTACATATCTTTACGTTTCAAAGTTTGCTGAACATTTTGGCATACCTCCTAATTAAAAATAATGGATGTATATGTGAATGTGTGTATGTATGTTTGCATGTATGTATGTATGTTCGTATATATGAGCGGATACAATTTTTAACGATATTTCCGAGAGACCGATAAACTGATTTGAATGATTCAAAAAGTAATCGATTCATATTGATGGGAAGACTAAGAATGCTGCATAGTTTTTGGTAAAGGAGGTCTAGCCGTTTCAAAAAGTTGGAAAAAGTGCAAAAAATGGAAATACAGTTTTTCAGAGAACGGAACGTCCGATTTTAATTATTCAAATGAGATTTAACTTGAATTGACGAAATGAAGAGCAGGTTGGCTCTTCTTTTCAAATATTGGGAGAGGATGGAGCAGCGGTTTCGGAGATTCATTAGAATAAGTGAAAGATATGACATTTGGCGGTCAAAAATGATCATTATACATATGAGTATCATGTTTTCATATATATAATAGAGAATTTGATAATAAGTACAAATTTTGTTTGGTATGGGTTCTGTACCAAGATTTTTAACATACGACTGTTAGAGAACGACGCTGTGGTTAGGAAAAAAGTCTAGCAACTTGCCTCAAGGCAAGATGCCATGCACCACTAGTTATTGATATTACGGAAAGAATATACATTAATGTATCATTTTCTCTTACCTGTCCACAGATATCCACATGAATGTGTAAACGCTGACGGACCAGAGCGTGACTTCGAGGTAGCCGACGACTCTGCATATGACGTCGCCGTACATCCAGTGTTGCGTGAGAGCTGGGTAGACGGACAGAGGGACGATGAACATGCCGCAGAGAAGGTCTGCCACGGCCAACGACAACAGGTAGTAGTTTATAACTTCGGCGGGACCTAGGAAAAATTTTGTGTTATCTTATTTGTGATAATAAGATAAGACAATAAAGGAATAGCGGTTTTAATTAGAATATTTTGAAAGTTACACATATAGGGACTAACACCGACACATTTACAACATCCAAATAATTAATAGGTACATTTTTAGAAACGTGTCTGAAAATAAGAATGATGTTATTGTTGTGAATAAAGGTATGCATGTTAGATAATAGCATGATGTGCGTCATGTCATCGTTAAACTACAATTATCGAATTTTTTTGAGAACCAAAAGCCGATGATTATTCGAAGTTTCATTATTTAGTGAAGAAACTGTTAGAGATTTATTTAATATTGATTTATCTTCATAATAGTTTTTTATTTTTTTTAATATTATTTATTATTTACAAAACGTGTTAAATTTTTCCAGCAAAAGAAAACATTATTTGCAACTTTTGTAATAGATTGTAAAATGCAACCTATTATCTGCAGAAAGCATTTTGTCTATGTAGTGCGGACAAAATGACATATATGGTAAGGACGCATTGAGACGGCAATTTTTAAACAAGCAGTTTACAAATAAATCGTTTCATCATCTATGGATGATTAGCACACGAAGCATAAACTTAAAGAGCACAAGTCATATATCGAAACCAATTTTCACCGGGCTCAGAGCGGAAAGGAGAGTTTAGCAACAAATGCAAGGCTATTCTTGTTATCGGTGGATCTTCTGATCCGTTTTTAGTAATTATTTCTTGCATACTTGGAGTAGAAGTTAGAATTACCTTTGACAGGTATTATTTTTTTGGCCTGTAATGCTTGCGAAATAATACTATGTAATTGTGTCCAATGTACAAGTATGTCATTTGTCCAAAATTGAACAAAAATGAATACTTGATCAAACTTTCAATAAACACGTGATTATAATTGCAATGCAATTATTCAAAATCACTAGACTTAAAATAAATTAATTGATTTTAATTGTAATAATATAATACGTGTATCAATAAATTCAATGCGGATTTGCGAGGAGCCTATCCTAGGAGTGAAAGGGGGAGGGGAATCCTAAACTAGTATAAAACCGAGTATTTTATCAGATAAATAAATAAATGTAATGTGCAATATAAAGAGGTCAAAATTAATTTTCAAGGATCGAAATACGTTTGAACTGATTACTATTACAAGACTGTGACAATGACGCTCAACATCTGACAGGTTTGTTTTATGGCTTTCTTCATGTTGTACAGTCGCGGAAACGGTAACAGATCTGGCCAATGTTTAGATAAAGCTACTGTGTCATTTTGTCCATATATGCAATTTTAATCACTATTTCCGATTTTATATTCCTAATACTAATCATTATTTGCCTATACAGTTTCTATTACTATTTCAAGAGAACTTAGTTTTTATAATTTGTATATGCATTTTCCAATTTTCAATTTTTCATCCAAACGTTGAAGTTGTTTTATGCAATGTTTCGAATTAAAGGTATCGATCACAATCAAACTAATCACTAAGAAAAATTTAAAAACTAGCATTTTATTTGTATCTTTGCTGTTATGGTCAATTTTAAAATGTTTACTATCTCTTTACTCATTAATCTCTAGACTAGATTACAGATAGCTATTAGTGAAAATAAATATTGAAATAGACATCACCGTAAAGTATGTTTGGTCGTATTACATTGAAACTTGAAAGCATGACAGGACTAAAGAATAATAATCTACAAACTGCATGCGCATTTTTAATTATTTGAATTTTTAATATTCCTTAGAGTTACTGTTTTATAGTTAATTTTCTTATGTTTGTTTCGTTTTGTAATTTACAATAATATTAATAATCTTTTTTCGTAAACCAATTTTTGCAAATCAATTGATATAAATATTAATATTAACGGTAATAAAAATAAATCTATATTTTTACAACTCTAATAATAGAAATTTTTATTAAAAATTGTACACATCAATTGAATAAAATTATTTTTATTAACGGTTCATTTTATAAATAATGTTTTAAAATTAATGCAAATTAATTATATTGACTTATTAGTACATGCAGGAATTTAAGTAAAATCAATCAACACATTATACCCGTTACAAAATATAATATTACAACACCGAACAACACAAATTCAATTCATTTCCATTCAATCGAATAGATTTTATTCTGTACCTCGGTAATTCATAAAAGTCGCTATTATGACTGCATTCGAAGCAACGATGGCGACTCCCATCGCAAAAATGACCGCCGCCTGTATCAGCACCTCCATCGGCGGCGGATCGGACATTATTCCGGGGCTTTCCGGTTGCGGAGCGGCCGTCGGCGCGCGCTCTCCACCGGCGGCCGCTTCCGGGAAACGGATCGCCACCCATAGCAACGCTAGTATAAACCCGGAGGAAGCTTTTTGTGCATTCATTTTGAGAGCCTATAAAAAAAAAGTTGTTATTACTTTTTGAAGATTTTCAATGATTTCAGTAATCGCAAAAAAATCGAAAATGATTAATTTTATATATCTTTACGTTTCAAAGGTATTTTGGACATTTTGGTATACCTTAGACAAAATGGCTGTATGTGTGTGTGTGTATGTTTGCGGATACAAATTTTCGTCGACGATTTCGTGAACACCGATAAACCGAATGGAATAATTAAAAAAATATTCGATTGGTATTGATAAGAAGACGTGCTGATTAGTTTTTGGCGAAGGCAGGTCTGGCCGTTCCCAAGATACGGGGCAAAAAGTTCCAAAGACAGTAACTCAGTTTTTAAAAGAACGGAGCGTTCGATTTTAATAAATCAAAAAGCATTTTACTTGTTTTGACAAGATAAAAAACTGATTAAACGGTTATGGACTCTCAATAAAAATAAGTTAGGTAAATGACATTTAGCGGTCAAAAATATCAGATATTTTATGGAGACTTTAATAATGTGTACACATTTTGTGCAATTTTTTTGGGTTCCCTACCAAGATTTTTAATTACTGTACGGGAAGTTCCAGCAATTTGCATTAAGGCACGATGCCATGCACCCCACTAGTTTATTAATCTGTTCACATTAGACAAATCACCGTACAAAGGTTACATGTAATATCATTTTTGCATAACAATTATAAGATTCAAATTAGCACTAATCTTGTGGCGGACATAGCTCGAACAGTAGCATGTCCGACTCATACGCCGGAGATCGTTTTTTTGATTCCTGACATATTCTAAAAAATTAATTGTAATAACGAGTTTGTATTGATAGTATAATTGTAATTGAATGCATTAGTATATAAAGTGCGCAAATTTCGAAGAAAAATGAAAAAAAAAACAGTATCAAGCACAAATTTCGACAGAATTAGAAGAAGACGTAATAGTTTTAGTAGTACAAAGAAGAAGATGAATTCAGAAGAGAGTAAAATATCTTAGATTTTAAATATTAAATTAATAATCAGTTACAATTAACCAGTGATAATTAACCATTTAAATTGCAAATTTTGCGAACAAAACATATTGTTAAATTGCAATACATGTAGTAAATTTTAAAACTATGCCGGAAAAACAAATAAATTAAAAAAATACCAACGGTTTAAAAAACCCTTGTACTGATTGAAAAACGCAACATAAGAATTGATTTATGTACGATTTTTTAGACATTAAGAATAAAGTATAAAACTCGATTAGCATGCTATCCATTGTGTAAGAGTTTTAGTTTATAATTTGTATGAATGAAGTTATATATTATAAGTCAATATTTAGTAAAAACGTAAATTTAGTAATCAAAGTTTGAAATTTATGAAAACCGTTCATTTTATCCACTATCTTAACAGCGCAACATATTCTATATATAATTGATAAATTTTTCTTGTCAGGACTCAATTCTGATTATACAAAATTGTATGCACAAATGAAGGCGCCACAGGTAAATGGTTAATGTATTATTTCTAACATGTAACAAAAAAATAACAGCTTTTATTATATATGGCACCTAATATTATATATAATAAAAAAACGATACATATATTACTGAAATTGACAAATCAGTGTTTATTTCTGTTCTGTTAATGATGAATCGTTTATAAACTCAATTATGATAAATGAGGCATTGTAAATGAGTTTACGTAAATTTGGCTCAAATCCAAAACTGTAATAACAAGGTACAAATTACTTCGTATGGTACATATAAATATTTGTAAGGCCATTATCTGGGATATTTGAATAGATATTTGTTATGAAATGGAGTTGGTGATAAATAATAGAAAAATCAGACAAATTATATATAAAACTAAATAATAAAAAATATTGTACTAGCCACAGACATTTTTAAAATAAACACTGATTTTTTAGTAAATGGTGAGCAATCGTAGCATGTAATCGCATTTAGTTTATCTATTTCACATATATACTATTTCCAGAAATATGTCAATTAAAATTCTATTTATCGTTGCTGTATATAATTATTTTACAGTTAATCTCAGCAACTTATAAAATATTTCAGATTAAGTCTATAAATTGGAAAGTCAATTTATCATCACTGGAATTTATAATCGTCATTTATAAAAAGTACCTGCATTCTCATTTTTTTCTCTGTGTGTTTCTGATTTGGAAAAATTTTGACGATATTTGTTGCAAATATGAGATCATTATGGTATTTGAGGCGTTGTTGTTATTGGAAAATGATCCAGAATAAAAGTAAGTACCTTATAAGGTAACTTAAATTTGAATGAAATTTTTATAACTAGTAGAAGTTATGAACACCAATTGATAAGAATTATTCAATCATTATGATATACAAATAGCTAACTAAGCAATAAAATTATATCACATAAGTAAATATTCACAATAAAATTAATTGTCCAATTTTACCTCAGAAACCTTCACGACAAATTTCATTGTTCGATTTCATTGGAGCAATTCTTGATTTGCTGACAACACAGCTTGATTCCGGGGATCTTTCTAATTGATAATGTTTCATTAGGATTGACTTTTGATTGTCTTGTCGTTCCATTGCTGATGTCTATTTCACACCAATATAGGTTTTACTGCAAAGATTAAAAAAACATTAATAAATATTATTGTCAAGATTTTTTTTATAAAAATTTAGATCAGAAATTATTTTAATAAATGTTGATAATAAAATGTAACAATATATGTCCAATTGAATCTTTTCGATTTTATATATATAAAAATATTTAAAAACCCCTTCGCTTACCAGCTAATATCCGAATTTGCGGGCCAAAAACGACACTAAGGTCGGCCGCACGCAGTGGCAAAACAACTTGGCTCGGCGTTCGAAACTGTAACAAATCATAAAATTCCTGTAGTTTGTATATACACGTGCTCGGTACAATTAACTTT
>NW_020537324.1:30984406-31052340 GCF_003426905.1 Ctenocephalides felis
TTGACGCCTCGCCTGGGGGACCGGTATAAATACCAGTCGCCGTCGATGCAGACCTTCTCGATGACCATGCTTCATGTCCCGCTCGATCTTATCGTCCGGTTGATGCTGTCGCCGTTGGACGGGCCCGCTGCCGCGGCGTTGCCGCCGCCGAGGTTAGCCGCGGCTGCTACTTGCTATATGAAGAAATGCAGAAATTAAAATATTTTTAACAATGATTGAAATTGTCTTAGTACCTAAATTTAATGAAACCTATTTTGCTTTGCGTGCTTTATTTCTTAACGTAAAGAGCTATCCATAGCATGCGTGTACAATTGTTATTTTGTAATAGTCGAAAATCAATTCTATAATCGCAAATGTTAATTAAAAACTAAATTTTGCAAAGTACAGTCATAAATCGCCAAAAACTTGCTAATATACATGTTAGAAGAGCCATTTAATATAATTTTAATTATACGGAGGAAATTTCAAAACTAGAGTAGGGTATGACGAGGCAAAAATGTCCAATTTTACTTTGAGCATTTGTGTTGAGAAATCCAAATCTTTTATGTCAATACTATCTGGCTATGTTCAGTAAAACTCGTCATTATAAAAATATGTTTATTGCTATTATCGAAAATTTGTCAGCTGGTCGTTTTTGCCCCATAGGCGGAGTAAAAAGGGACAGTCAGAGAGGCAGAAAGATTTATCATTTATTTTTAATTTTGAAAAGATCTCATAGAAAAATATCTGTATTATTCAATCCAATCGAGCAGTTTAATTCGATTAAACAACAAAATTGAAAATCATAATCTAAATAAGTATTATATTATCAACAATAAACTGTAGATATTTTTATTTAATTTATTACAGTCAGTGCTATCATTACAGATAAGACAATAAGATTTTTTTTGTACATTTTTAATTACAATCTGTCACACTTAGAACTTTCAGTAATTGTTTTGACTTTTTATTATATGGTTTATTGAATGAATGGCAACCCAGTAGTTGTCCAATCCAGTTGTGACTAATTAACTCTACTCAAAGTATTTGTTGACATTTTTATCAAATATATGCAAAAAGGCGATTTTCACTTGAAGCTATATTTGGGATCTATAACCTCAAGTGTAAATCTGACATCAAAGTTGCCTGATGTCAGGCTTTGGCAATAGCGGGAATCGAACCAGTAAACCCGGGACTAGTTGCTGCTAGCCCACGTAAGATGATAAGATAAATACAAATTCTGCTTGAAACGTATTTTTTATGAAGATCGTACTGGATACAACTTTTGTATGGAACTTTGTAAGAAGAAATCATTATCAAAGTTACTACTAATTTTCCTCTTGCATAATGACTTTCTCACTTATTCTACATTTTTAATTACTGTTTTCTTATTGTTTATTCTCACTAATGTTAACGATTGGGTGGTCCTTTTTACCCCAATTGTATGTAAAAAACGGTTGGATCTAAATTAAAAATAACAATACAACTCATAAAACAATTAAATAGTGTATAGGTACTTAAGAATTATATTCAAGTATTTTAAACTGAACAACCGTGTTTAATAACAAAAAGACTAATGACAAAAAAACACTTTCGTTAAAAATTTGATAATATTTTCTTTTATCTCCTAATTTCGATGTCGCCCGATTTAAAACGATAACTGGTTTCTCTACTTTAGAATTGTTTCGTTGAAAAATGCCATACTTTACTTGCTTTTGAGGTAATGACTTTTGTCTTATAATGGTTGTATCACAAGTCCACTTTCAACTTTTATAACGAAGGAGTTGAATATCACGAATATTATGTTTCATACAGAAATTTGTAGAAATTTGTGTCATTATTAAAAGAAATAGCAGTACATCTCCAAGCAAAAAATCATTTTGTTCCTTATAATGTTTCTACATTTATTTTCATAATATAGGTTTCGATTTTTTTTGTTTTGTTTCTCTCAAGTATGGCTATACTTAACCTTTGCCCTTTGTATACTTCATTATATATGTATATAAAACATGATACATAAAGATGAATGATATATAATATATAATATATAAACAGCAATTAAAATTAAGAAACCTCATTAAAAGTCACATTTAAGTATTATTTTAGGCCCCCTTATTCCCTTTAGAATCAAATCACATTCACATTTTTTGAATTAGTGTTTAAAAACTACTAGAATATAATCAAAATCTTTATCTAAAATATACTGAAACCCATTTGCAAAGCCTCTTTGAAAATCATGCTTTGCTAACTTTCCGTAGGGTATAATAATTGCAACAAAACAAAAAAAAAATTTTTCAATCTTTATGTTTCAAAGGTTTCTGAATTAGAAAAAAAGATAAGGGGTAAAACGTGCCAAAAATGGTAAAAGAGTTTGAACTTGTATTGACGGAATAAAAATTGAATGAAATTTTTGGAAGGCATGTCCAGCAGAAGTTTAAAAAATTCAATTGGCGGTCAAATGTGATCATTTTACATATGGGCATCAAACTTTCATATATTTTATAGTTAATTCTAATGCATTCTCGTGTAATTTATTATGATAACAATAACAACAGATGCTACCACTTTACATAAGTATAAGTTATTAAAAATTTAAGTATTATCTCTATACAAAAAACAATTATTTATCCTCTTACCGGTGTCCTAGCGCATACGCCCCTCTGCGCCTCCACTCAGTCGTCTGGCTCCATGCCTATCAGCTCAGCTTGCAGGCGTCCTTTAGTCCTGCAGCAGATTGTCAAGCAGAATATCCGCAGAGCCATTCGAAATTGTGGGCTCAGTGTCATCAAGATGATGATTTTCCAAAATGAATTTAAGACACCTACCCACACTATGACGAACTGCATCAAGGGCATTTGTATTCGTCCACCGTTGAAGTATTCGAAAATCTAATTAATCGTAAGATGAATTAGTTATTTCTTGCATTTTTATTTCAATTATATGATTTGAGATATTTAAGTTATAACTATTCTATATATTGTAGATTGAATAAATTTTTAACTAATTTTAGATATAGTTTTTAAATCGGAAATATTAATAATTAACAAATGGATGACCCTATAATCGATTTGACAGAATTTTCAACTTTCCTTCATTTTTTTTTTAATTTATTTTTAATAGCAATCAGAATACAAGACAATTCTATAAGTTATTTGGCTTATGCCATTCACTCGCACACATACACACTCACTTTCAAACACACATATAAATTAATCTGATAAATTTTATATTGATACTTAGAGAATCACTTCAATGAGTGATTCAAAACTTTAAATAAACTAGTGTATTTATAACTACACTAATTTATTTAAACTTTACTATTGGTCTAAAATATTACTCGCCTAATTCAACCAAGCATTCGAATATCAATTATATTTATATTATGATAAATTAAAAACTAATAATTATGAATTATGTTTTGATAGGGCCTCCTCCGAATCAAGATAACGCAATTAGTAGGGTTTATATAAAAACCTACATTTCTGGAAACCGTTTTTCGAATTGTAAATTTCCCAGAAACCGGTTTTAACCAATTTTCGAATTTTATATAAAAAATCCATTTTTGCTCAAATATTCTATAATAACAAAAAAAATTATCGGCAAATTAACTGTAATTTAAAGCAGTTAATATTCAATTTCATAAATAGTAAACAAAATTATTTTAATTTTAATTAGTAAAGCTAAGAAATAATAGTTGTTCTGGATTAAATAACTTTGAAAATGATTTTTGCTTATTCATGCATCATTTTTAAATTTGAGAATATAAATATATTTATGATAGTGAAAGGAGACTTCGAATAAATAAAAATAATTCATTTTCAAATACAAAACTTAACTTTTAACTAAATTTAAAAAAATAGATACATAATTGTTAATGTCAATTTTAGTTCTAAAAACAATTAAACAAAACTCCAAGTTTATTCTATTCCGAACAATTTTGATTAACTAATTTCAAATATTTAATTATTTTTTTGGTTTAATGAAATATGATTGAGCATGCCTATCGATTTGTTATTTAGAAGTGTCCTTTGTTTACTCACAACATTTTCCGAAATAGAAAATTCTCTCTCATTTGCAACCGAACTAAAGTGTGATATAATAATTCTGGAAATTTTGTTCTTTTATTTGTGGTTTCTAGGGCTAAAAACTCTTTTTTTAAATTTGAGTAGAGCAATTCACTCTTTCAACAAAAGGTCGCATTGATCTAAATCTAAATTAATATATACATTGATAAAATAATCTAAATTAATATATACATTAGACAAAAGATAACACATAACCTTTCTTGGAACTATAAGACACTGATATGATTCCAAATTTTATCGAACCGATATGATTTCGAGTGTTAAAACACTTGCTTTCATCTAGTATTATTGTCATTTTCCATTTACACAGTAAAAGCGGATTTTTTCCACTAAAAACCGGGGTTTGAATTTCATAATTTTTGTCAAAAAACCGGTTTTTGAAAACCGACAAACCCTAGCAATTAGCAAATCGTAGCAAATTGTGTAATGATATAAAATCTAGTAATTCCCATATGCTAATCTACTAACACATTAATCGCCACGATAATATCAGAAGTGTTAACTTTATTAGATAATGTTGTTAAAAATGCTTTAAGGAAACTTAATTGTACCAACAATTTTTTTTTCAAAATTCCTAGGAACACACTACCTTTTATGTCACACATATGTATCATCCCCATATTACACAAAAAATTCTCGAGAAGCCGCGTGTTAGATTTATATATAATTCGTCATTATATGTAAGCTAAAAAATTTTTTGTAATATTTTTTTTCTGTATAGCTTTTGGAACGGGGTCTTTTACCTTATATATCTGAATTGGCTCATAGAACTTCTTAGCATCAGACATATATAACCGACATGTCGATTAATGTTTAATTAAAAATATAAATACTGCCACATGAATCTTTATGCTATAACGTCAAATCATTTTTAACCTGAATGGAATTTCAAAATGAATATCTAAACATAGTGCAGTTAAATTTAATACAAAAATTAACCTAAATCTGCAATTTATATGCATTTATCCTACTAGCATAAATTTTTCTAATCTATAAATTATATCTTTACCTTTACTCCTGCATAAGGCGCCCAACTGAGCCAAAAGCAGAATATCAGAGCAAAGCTCATAATATGACTCGGATTCGACAAGTTCTCCGAAAGCGCCGTCGCGTACTCCTTGTCGTGAATGGGCGCACCACTCTTGATCTTCCGCATCATCGAGAAGATGTAACCATAGTTATAAACTATGCTGATTAGACTAGGGCCTAAGACTAATATCGCCAAAGTGGCCGAATAAGCTGCCATGTTGCCCCAGTCTAGCATGCAAACGTAACTTTCTTCATCAAACAAAGGTTTGTTGAAGCCAAGAAGCGGCGGCGAACACAGCATCGCGGCTGATATCCACGTGAAAGCCATCCAGCATTGGCAACGAGTTTTCGTTTGCACCGTTTCGTATCTTAACGGTTTACGTATTGCTAGATATCTGAAATAGAATAGAATGATTTATATATTTTAATTATTTTGATATATGCATATAACTATTAAACTAGTGGGGCGCATGGCATCGTGCCTTAAGGCAAATTGCTGGAACTTCTTGTACCAAATATTATTAATTTTTTAAAAACGATTAATATTTTTGAAAAAATTTTACTTCGAAAAAATTAGATTTTTGAGAAACTAGGACTTTGACAGAAAATTACATTTTTTGGAAAAAAAATTTTTTTTTTGAAAAAAACATTTTTTCTTTATTTTGACATATTTTGGAAATTCTGAATTCTGTTTTTCAAAGCAATCGTACTGCTTTAACTGCATAGAGACAAAATGTAAAAGCGCGTAAGCGCCGCGTCGCTATCTAACGGATAAACATTGGTACGGAACCCATAGGAATGCAAACAAAATTTATACTTATTGTTAAAATCTCTATAAAATATCTGATAATTTGATGTGCATATGTTTAATGATCATTTTTGACCGCCAAATGGCATTTTTTTTACTTTTTTCTTTAGATCTCCGAAACTGCTAGACCTGCCTTTATGAAAATTTGATCAGTTTTTCATCTTGTCAATACAAGTAAAATTTTGAATTATTAAAATCGGACGCTCCGTTCTCTCAAAAACTGAGTTACCGTTTTTGGCACTTTTTGCCCCCTATCTTCGGAACCGCTAGACCTGCCTCCGCCAAAACCTAATCAGCACGTCTCCTTATAAATATGAATCGAATGTTTTTTGAATTATTTAAATCGGTTGATCGGTGTTTTCGAAATCGTCGACGAAAATTTGTTTACCGCACACACACACACGCACACAGACAAACACACACACACACACACACATCCATTTTTTCTAAGGTATGCCAAAATGTTCAGAAACCTTTGAAACATAAAGATTGATAAAAACTTTCATTTTCGATTTTTTTTTGCAACTACTATAACTTGCCCTACGGGAAGTTAAATATATGGTAGGGCGGAGCAAAAAGGTACAATTTGAGTTTGGGCAATAATATTGTGAAAACCTAATCAATTGTAAGTATAAGGAAATCATTGAGTACATAATTTATATCCACTAATAACATAAATTGATTTTGATATTAATTTTATTAATACCTACGCTTATTTATTATGATATAAAACTTATTATAATATAAGACTAAATTTGGGATATGATAATCTTACTATTATCATACTATTATATTATACTATACTATTATATATACCGTATCTATTATACCGTGAGATACCTATGCCATCAATTTCTCTATCCATACAAATAATTTATTACAGCTAGATTATTATTTGCTAACTAACTTATTATATATATGTATATATATATGTGTATAAATCAGACACCCTACATACCTATTTAATATTAATGTGTTATATTTCTACCTTACGCCCTATGTATTATCTCTACCTATCTATTGCCTTACGCCCTATGTATTATCTCTACCTATCTATTGCCTATACCGGGGATTGAACCCGGTTCCTCTGCGTGACAGTCACGCATCTTAACCACTACTCTATCGGGTTTCCCCACTGAAAATATATTATGGAACACACTGTTGTTTCTTTGAGCATTTTCTAATTAATTGAGTAACTAATACTAAGGTGACGCGACAACACACGAAAAAAGACGGTTGATTGTAGCGTTACGGTGGTTGAGTAGTTAAGGTCGTAGCCTGTCACGCGGCGGACCGGGGTTCGATTCCCGGTAAGGGTGAAAATAGTATGTAAGCGAAATTGTAGGCGTAAGATAATAAATGTTAGGCGGTTTAGATATAAGTGTAAGGATTGAGCGTATACGGTGTGGTGGTAAAGGAACGTACGATATAGTAGTTATAAGGCGTATAATCACGTAAAATGTAATGTTTAGGTATAGGTGATACACATACGCGAAAAGAAATTTATGATATTAGGGATTATCGTATAAGAATTGCGAATGATATATAGATTTAATTTATAAATATTCTTTCTTCTATACAAATATTTAGTTTGCTGGTTAGTTTTTTGACAAAGGCAGAGCAAAAGTGCAAGAAATGTCGATTTAGTTTTTGGGTCAACGGAGCATCTGGTTTAAATGATTCAAAAAACATTTCACATTTATTTACTGAAGGAAGAAGTGATTAAATTTTTGGGCAGGTCCAATAAAAAAAAGTAAAATATTCTCTGTTAAAAATATTAAATATCGGTACGAAAAGTTCTAGCAATTTGCCTTAAGGCACGCCATTCACCTCTAGTTAAGTATTATATTATAAGAACAAAAAGTTCAAAACCATCGGAATCGAAAGGTGAAAGTTTTTTAGGTAAATTTGATTATCAATCAACTTTATTTATACTACAATAATTATTAACTAGTGGGGTGGGTGGCATCGTGCCTTAAGGTAAATTGCTGGAATTTCCCGTACCGTAACGAAATGTTCGAGGAATACTGTATGTTTTCAAATAGATTATTATAAATATTGTAACATTGTCTAATATTTATAAGAATTATATAAACTGAATTGCAAAGTTGAAATTATTTGTAAAGTATATTAGAACTATAGTCAGAATTAAAATTAAATCTGAATTATTTTCGATATACAAAAAATTAAAAAAAAAAAAAAGTTGAAACAAAATTTTTTTGTCCACAATCAATTATTTTGTTAAGACAAGCAGAAATTTCTTTGAATCAATTGAATCGGACGCTTAGTTCTCTCAAAAACTACCATTTTTTGTACATTTAGCTCTGTATCTCCGAAATGGTTGGGCCTGCCTTCGCGAAAAACTAATAACCCCTTCTCCCAATCATTACTAATTGAATGTTTTTTAGATCATCCAAATCGGATGCTACGTTCTCTCAAAAACTTGATTTCTATTTTCTGCACTCTTTGATCCTTATCTCCGTAACTGCTGGACCTGCCTTTGCCAAAAACTAATCGGCACATCTCCTTATTAATAGGAATCGAATGTTTTTTAAACCATTCAAATCGGTTGATCCGTACGCCCGAAAACGTGGGCGAAAATTTGTATCCATACATACATACACACACACATCCATTTTCTCTGAAGTATGCCAAAATGTTCAGAAACCTTCAAAACGTCGAGAAATGTAAAAAATTTCAATTCCGATTTTCGGCCCATTACAATAACTTACCCTACGGGAAGTTAATAAAGATTCTCAACAAAACATTTTTTATAAATCTACGGTAAGTTAAAGTAAACATTTTCTAACTCCAAGGTATTAAGGTAAACCTTTTCTAACTCTAGGGTAAGTTAAACTAATTGCAAACAATTCGAAAATGAAAATTTTTACATTTTTACAAAAAAAATGGATGTATATGTGAATGTGTGTACGTATGTTTGCATGTATGTATGTATGTTTGTATATATGAGCGGATACAATTTTTAACGATATTTCCGAGAGACCGATGAACTGATTTGAATGATTCAAAAAGTAATCGATTCATATTGATGGGAAGACTAAGAATGCTGCATAGTTTTTGGCAAAGGAGGTCTAGCCGTTTCGAAAAGTTGGAAAAAGTGCAAAAAATGGAAATACAGTTTTTCAGAGAACGGAACGTCCGATTTTAATTATTCAAATGAGATTTAACTTGAATTGACGAAATGAAGAGCAGGTTGGCTCTTCTTTTCAAATATTGGGAGAGGATGGAGCAGCGGTTTCGGAGATTCATTAGAATAAGTGAAAGATATGACATTTGGCGGTCAAAAATGATCATTATACATATGCGTATCATGTTTTCATATATATAATAGAGAATTTGACAATAAGTACAAATTTTGTTTGGTATGAGTTCTGTACCAAGATTTTTAACATACAACTGTTAGAGAACGACGCTGTGGTTCGGAAAAAAGTCTAGCAACTTGCCTCAAGGCAAGATGCCATGCACCACTAGTTATTGATATTACGGGAATAATACCATTAATGAATAATTTCTTCTTACCTATCCACAGATATCCACATGAATGTGTAGACGCTGACGGACCAGAGCGTGACTTCGAGGTAGCCGACGACTCTGCATATGACGTCGCCGTACATCCAGTGTTGCGTGAGAGCTGGGTAGACGGACAGAGGGACGATGAACATGCCGCAGAGAAGGTCTGCCACGGCCAACGACAACAGGTAGTAGTTTATAACTTCGGCGGGACCTAGGAAAAATTTTGTGTTATCTTATTTGTGATAATAAGATAAGACAATAAAGGAATAGCGGTTTAATTAGAATATTTTGAAAGTTACACATATAGGGACTAACACCGACACATTTACAACATCCAAATAATTAATAGGTACATTTTTAGAAACGTGTCTGAAAATAAGAATGATGTTATTGTTGTGAAAAAGTATGCATGTTAGATAATAGCATGATGTGCGTCATGTCATCGTTAAACTACAATTATCGAATTTTTTTGAGAACCAAAAGCCGATGATTATTCGAAGTTTCATTATTTAGTGAAGAAACTGTTAGAGATTTATTTAATATTGATTTATCTTCATAATAGTTTTTTTTTTTTTTTAATATTATTTATTATTTACAAAACGTGTTAAATTTTCCAGCAAAAGAAAACATTATTTGCAACTTTGTAATAGATTGTAAAATGCAACCTATTATCTGCAGAAAGCATTTTGTCTATGTAGTGCGGACAAAATGACATATAGGGTAAGGACGCATTGAGACGGCAATTTTCAAACAAGCAGTTTACAAATAAATCGTTTCATCATCTATGGATGATTAGCACATGAAGCATAAACTTAAAGAGCACAAGTCATATATCGAAACCAATTTTCACCGGGCTCAGAGCGGAAAAAGAGAGTTTTGCAACAAATGCAAGTTTTCTTTTGTTATCGGTGGATCTTTTGGTTTGTTTTTAGCAATTACTTCTTGCAAACTTGAAGTAGAAGATAGAATTACCTTTGACAGGTATTATTTTTTGGCCTGTAATGCTTGCGAAATAATACTATGTAATTGTGTCCAATGTACAAGTATGTCATTTGTCCAAAATTGAACAAAAATGAATAATTGATCAAAATTCCAATAAACACGTGATTATAATTGCAATGCAATTATTCAAAATCACTAGACTTAAAATAAATTAATTGATTTTAATTGTAATAATATAATACGTGTATCAATAAATTCAATGCGGATTTGCGAGGAGCCTATCCTAGGAGTGAAAGGGGGAGGGGAATCCTAAACTAGTATAAAACGAGTATTTTATCAGATAAATAAATAAATGTAATGTGCAATATAAAGAGGTCAAAATTAATTTTCAAGGATCGAAATACGTTTGAACTGATTACTATTACAAGACTGTGACAATGACGCTCAACATCTGACAGGTTTGTTTTATGGCTTTCTTCATGTTGTACAGTCGCGGAAACGGTAACAGATCTGGCCAATGTTTAGATAAAGCTACTGTGTCATTTTGTCCTTATATGCAATTTTAATCACTATTTCCGATTTTATATTCCTAATACTAATCATTATTTGCCTATACAGTTTCTATTACTATTTCAAGAGAACTTAGTTTTTATAATTTGTATATGCATTTTCCAATTTTCAATTTTTCATCCAAACGTTGAAGTTGTTTTATGCAATGTTTCGAATTAAAGGTATCGATCACAATCAAACTAATCACTAAGAAAAATTTAAAAACTAGCATTTTATTTGTATCTTTGCTGTTATGGTCAATTTTAAAATGTTTACTATCTCTTTACTCATTAATCTCTAGACTAGATTACAGATAGCTATTAGTGAAAATAAATATTGAAATAGACATCACCGTAAAGTATGTTTGGTCGTATTACATTGAAACTTGAAAGCATGACAGGACTAAAAAATAATAATCTACAAACTGCATGCGCATTTTTAATTATTTGAATTTTTAATATTCCTTAGAGTTACTGTTTTATAGTTAATTTTCTTATGTTTGTTTCGTTTTGTAATTTACAATAATATTAATAATCTTTTTTCGTAAACCAATTTTTGCAAATCAATTGATATAAATATTAATATTAACGGTAATAAAAATAAATCTATATTTTTACAACTCTAATAATAGAAATTTTTATTAAAAATTGTACACATCAATTGAATAAAATTATTTTTATTAACGGTTCATTTTATAAATAATGTTTTAAAATTAATGCAAATTAATTATATTGACTTATTAGTACATGCAGGAATTTAAGTAAAATCAATCAACACATTATACCCGTTACAAAATATAATATTACAACACCGAACAACACAAATTCAATTCATTTCCATTCAATCGAATAGATTTTATTCTGTACCTCGGTAATTCATAAAAGTCGCTATTATGACTGCATTCGAAGCAACGATGGCGACTCCCATCGCAAAAATGACCGCCGCCTGTATCAGCACCTCCATCGGCGGCGGATCGGACATTATTCCGGAGCTTTCCGGTTGCGGAGCGGCCGTCGGCGCGCGCTCTCCACCGGCGGCCGCTTCCGGGAAACGGATCGCCACCCATAGCAACGCTAGTATAAACCCGGAGGAAGCTTTTTGTGCATTCATTTTGAGAGCCTATAAAAAAAAAGTTGTTATTACTTTTTGAAGATTTTCAATGATTTCAGTAATCGCAAAAAATCGAAAATGATTAATTTTATATATCTTTACGTTTCAAAGGTATTTTGGACATTTTGGTATACCTTAGACAAAATGGCTGTATGTGTGTGTGTGTATGTTTGCGGATACAAATTTTCGTCGACGATTTCGTGAACACCGATAAACCGAATGGAATAATTAAAAAAATATTCGATTGGTATTGATAAGAAGACGTGCTGATTAGTTTTTGGCGAAGGCAGGTCTGGCCGTTCCCAAGATACGGGGCAAAAAGTTCCAAAGACAGTAACTCAGTTTTTAAAAGAACGGAGCGTTCGATTTTAATAAATCAAAAAGCATTTTACTTGTTTTGACAAGATAAAAAACTGATTAAACGGTTATGGACTCTCAATAAAAATAAGTTAGGTAAATGACATTTAGCGGTCAAAAATATCAGATATTTTATGGAGACTTTAATAATGTGTACACATTTTGTGCAATTTTTTGGGTTCCCTACCAAGATTTTTAATTACTGTACGGGAAGTTCCAGCAATTTGCATTAAGGCACGATGCCATGCACCCCACTAGTTTATTAATCTGTTCACATTAGACAAATCACCGTACAAAGGTTACATGTAATATCATTTTTGCATAACAATTATAAGATTCAAATTAGCACTAATCTTGTGGCGGACATAGCTCGAACAGTAGCATGTCCGACTCATACGCCGGAGATCGTTTTTTTGATTCCTGACATATTCTAAAAAATTAATTGTAATAACGAGTTTGTATTTGATAGTATAATTGTAATTGAATGCATTAGTATATAAAGTGCGCAAATTTCGAAGAAAAATGAAAAAAAAAACAGTATCAAGCACAAATTTCGACAGAATTAGAAGAAGACGTAATAGTTTTAGTAGTACAAAGAAGAAGATGAATTCAGAAGAGAGTAAAATATCTTAGATTTTAAAATATTAAATTAATAATCAGTTACAATTAACCAGTGATAATTAACCATTTAAATTGCAAATTTTGCGAACAAAACATATTGTTAAATTGCAATACATGTAGTAAATTTTAAAACTATGCCGGAAAAACAAATAAATTAAAAAAATACCAACGGTTTAAAAACCCTTGTACTGATTGAAAAACGCAACATAAGAATTGATTTATGTACGATTTTTTAGACATTAAGAATAAAGTATAAAACTCGATTAGCATGCTATCCATTGTGTAAGAGTTTTAGTTTATAATTTTGTATGAATGAAGTTATATATTATAAGTCAATATTTAGTAAAAACGTAAATATTAGTGATCAAAGTTTGAAATTTATGAAAACCGTTCATTTTATCCACTATCTTAACAGCGCAACATATTCTATAATTGATAAATTTTCTTGTCAGGACTCAATTCTGATTATACAAAATTGTATGCACAAATGAAGGCGCCACAGGTAAATGGTTAATGTATTATTTCTAACATGTAACAAAAAATAACAGCTTTTATTATATATGGCACCTAATATTATATATAATAAAAAAACGATACATATATTACTGAAATTGACAAATCAGTGTTTATTTCTGTTCTGTTAATGATGAATCGTTTATAAACTCAATTATGATAAATGAGGCATTGTAAATGAGTTTACGTAAATTTGGCTCAAATCCAAAACTGTAATAACAAGGTACAAATTACTTCGTATGGTACATATAAATATTTGTAAGGCCATTATCTGGGATATTTGAATAGATATTTGTTATGAAATGGAGTTGGTGATAAATAATAGAAAAATCAGACAAATTATATATAAAACTAAATAATAAAAAATATTGTACTAGCCACAGACATTTTTAAAATAAACACTGATTTTTTAGTAAATGGTGAGCAATCTTAGCATGTAATCGCATTTAGTTTATCTATTTCACATATATACTATTTCCAGAAATATGTCAATTAAAATTCTATTTATCGTTGCTGTATATAATTATTTTACAGTTAATCTCAGCAACTTATAAAATATTTCAGATTAAGTCTATAAATTGGAAAGTCAATTTATCATCACTGGAATTTATAATCGTCATTTATAAAAAGTACCTGCATTCTCATTTTTTTCTCTGTGTGTTTCTGATTTGGAAAAATTTTGACGATATTTGTTGCAAATATGAGATCATTATGGTATTTGAGGCGTTGTTGTTATTGGAAAATGATCCAGAATAAAAGTAAGTACCTTATAAGGTAACTTAAATTTGAATGAAATTTTTATAACTAGTAGAAGTTATGAACACCAATTGATAAGAAATTATTCAATAATTATGATATACAAATAGCTAACTAAGCAATAAAATTATATCACATAAGTAAATATTCACAATAAAAATTAATTGTCCAATTTTACCTCAGAAACCTTCACGACAAATTTCATTGTTCGATTTCATTGGAGCAATTCTTGATTTGCTGACAACACAGCTTGATTCCGGGGATCTTTCTAATTGATAATGTTTCATTAGGATTGACTTTTTGATTGTCTTGTCGTTCCATTGCTGATGTCTATTTCACCAATATAGGTTTTACTGCAAAGATTAAAAAAACATTAATAAATATTATTGTCAAGATTTTTTTTATAAAAATTTAGATCAGAAATTATTTTAATAAATGTTGATAATAAAATGTAACAATATATGTCAAATTGAATCTTTTCGATTTTTATATATAATAATATATAATAATTTTAACCCCTTCGCTTACCAGCTAATATCCGAATTTGCGGGCCAAAAACGACACTAAGGTCGGCCGCACGCAGTGGCATAAACAACTTGGCTCGGCGTTCGAAACTGTACAAATCATAAAATTCCTGTAGTTTGTATATACACGTGCTCGGTACAATTAACTTTACAAGATGTTTGATAAATAATTACATTTATTCTTAAATAAAACTGAAAATTGATTATTACAAATATATAAATTCATACATATAATTATAAATTTATATATTTGTGCGAAAAGTATGTTACTACCACTGTCAGTACTACTGGTAGCAAAGTCATCACTGCTATGTAATTCATCACTAATTTTTTCTTGAAGACATTATAGTGTGTATTTTTTTTAAAACTTCTTACAAACCATGTATGTATATGCTTCACCCAGTTTCGGAAATGTATTATTTATGTTTCGTCCGGTAGACTTGCGACGACTGTAAGGCGTTCTATTCGTGTTTGGACCGATAACCTTGCGACGACTCTGAGGCGTCATATTTGTATTTGGGCCTAATACCTTGCGACGCCTCTGAGGGGTCATATTTGTGTTTGGGCCGATAATCTTTGAACGCCTCTGAGGCGTCTTTGTAAGCGAAGGGGTTAACTATAGTGATGTTTGTTCAGAAGTAATATACCGCGTTTTCATTAAATTGTCTGTTGTACCTATAAATTGATACTTTTTGGTGAAAATAAAAATTCTACGAACATACTTAATCAAAACATGAAAACCGTTAGATTATAAAAATACTAAAATGTTTCTTCATAATGCAATATTTGTTATATCAAAAATATATTGTATATTAATTGTAAACTAATTATATATTAGTCTACAATTAATATACAATATTTTATTATTATTCGCGGTTTTTATATTATTAATTTTTCGAAGAAAAAAATCGACTTGTTAATTTTAGGATTTCTCGAGGTTTTAAGTCATTCTAAATTTTTTGAAACGAAATACAGATAAAGTATTTTTTTATTTGTGTATTCGAGCCGAATCTCAATTCGTGATTAAATCGATTCAAAACACATCGGAAAGTTGTTGCAACTTGCCTTAAGGAAAAATGCTAAGTACACCTAGCATATTAATCCTAGCATAATATAAAAGATGGAGTATTTATCTAAGAATCACTTATCCATATGCAAATTAAAATGAGAAACATGCCAGCAAGCCAAGGAAACTAATTAAAATAACAATTTTCTGTCATAGATATTTCATTAAAGATATTACACTTAAGTAGCAAAGTTCGTAATTAGTCAGATTTTGCAAGGCCGCGTTTGCTAATTATAAAATCTAATTAGTTTCGAGAAAAGTTTTCAACTTGTTTGCAGCATGTGCGATATCGTTGATCGAAAACCATAAGGCTTGTTCATAACCGTTCTATGTAATTTTATTAACAACATTCAAACTAAGAAACAGGTTTCAGGTAAGGAACATTGCTTACAGATCGATATTTTTTACTTAACTATAAATAACTAATTAAATTAAATTAAATTACTAGTAATAAATCGGATTATTTATTACTAAGTGATTATTTATATACATTCAAGTATATAAAGGCTATGTACTTATTAATATTTAGAATATTGCACAAACTTCATATAAGAACCAATAGCTGTTTAACAGAGCTTTGATCTTTGTAAATATTTACAGTTTACATATAACTTTGCACGAGTATGTATTTTATGAAATTGTGTGTTTGTTAAATACTTTAAAATGAAACTGGTGTATTTCGATTTTAATTTAAAAATATGTATTTCATTATACAATGTCATTTACACATGAAGGATATTACATAGATTTTTTTTGCCTCAGACATTACACTCTTTCATAAATTATATATAATGTTATCATTGATTTTATACACAATCGTATGTACCATATTGGACATGTAGAATAGTGAAAAGGTTTGACAATTCTTTAAAAAAATCATGTAACAATATATGGCAAAATGAATTCAAATGTTCGTTATGGGTCGATCAGGCTATAGTTTGGCATGGCATGTTTACCATACTAAACTATATGTTTAGTGAATTGACCAAGTGACTGGATGTTGATATAGTTGTGATCCCTACATTTGAGGAAAAAGTTCTCATTGATCTTTTTTATGTAATCGGTTACTGTCGGTACGTCAATAATTTGTTCGTGTATATATTTTGTTGAATAGCAGTTTTTTGTCAGTGAGTCTGTCTATATTTCTAGTACTAGTAATTTCTAGTAATTTTAAATTATGAATGCATTTTATGAAATAATAGCTAAAATATTCAACAAATGCAAAGTATAAACTTCATAGGCATATTTTTTACAAAGATTACATTGTATATAACTTTGAACTGATATTTTGTCAGAAATATGCATCGGCAGAGTTGGAATAACTATTAATTCAAATTTATTCTTGTAATTTTTTTTTAATTTGAATTTACATTTCTTTATTATTTACGCCTTTTCCATGGCAAAAGTTAAGTTGGTCCCTTTTGAGTCCTCCACATGTAAGCTAGTATAGAGGTTATGTAAAAACATCTGTTGAATTCAACTTAAAATTTTCAAATAATATATAAAACAATTAAATAACGTATACTTGAAAATTATATTAAGCTTTTGTAAGCTCACAACCAAAAAATCCAATAACGAAAGAAAATACCTTTCTTATAGATTTTCCAACATGGTTCTTTATATGCTTATAGAGACGTTGCTTGGCTATGGCTGACTACACGTATTTTTTACTTTACTTTCAAATATTGTTGTTAAAAATTCCTAACATCTAGTGCGGACCTTTAAGTTTCGCTCTACTCTATATTATTCCAAACATTAACGATATTTTATAATTTAATCACTTATGGTAAGCTTATAATATACTAGTTTCATATAAGTCTTTTTAAAAAATCGACAATTATTAAGAAACGGCCCGGTTGATCTTTACCAAATACTAAGGATCTCGATTTCCAATTGATATCCTTCGAATGATTATTAAATATTCAAAATTGGTTGATGAGTTTTCACAAAATCATTAAATCAATAAACAAATTTTTGCACTTGTATGCAAATTCTGTATAAATGGCTCAACCTATTGTTTCGCTAATCAACTAGTTATATTAAGTTTAATCAAATAGCTTTAAATTTTTGAAATCGGTGCAGCCGTTTTTGAAAAAACGTCGACGAAGAGTCAGAAATTGATTTATTCACATATGTGTATGTGTTTCCAAATGTGGTGGCTAATGATTCAGAATGTGAAAACATGAAATTACAAAGTTGGATTTTCTGGCAAAAACAAACTTTTTCTTTCGAAAGTTAGTAAAAATGTTTATGTAATTAATCCATTTGATTTGAAATTAATAATAGAAATAATTGTCATCGAACTGGCACCTGAATAACCGCTCAGTTTGCGGGAATGACTAAGAATAACATCGCGTTCAGCCCCGCATATAAATAGACCGGCCGTCCGTCGACGCGGCACGATAAATAGACAATAGAATGTTATGCTCCCATGTGTCATACATATGTCAAATGTGTCAGGATGACGCTGTCTGACGATCTGTTTATGTAAACTCAGTTGCCAAACAGCGCTTTGTGAACGCAGAACGAGATTTTCTATCTGAAACAGAGTCGGATCCTACAGCAGCTAAATTTTAAAAGATATTTTTAACTAGTTCTATTAGTAGACTTAATTGATAATCTCGTTGCCATAAAAAATGATTAACTTCTATTTTTAACTTCCCGTAGAGTAAGTTATCATAATTTAAAAAATAGAAAATGAAAATGTTTATATATCTTTACGTTTCTAAGGTTTCTGAGCATTTGGGCATACCTTAGAAAAAGTGGATGTTCGCGTGTGTGTGTGCGGATACAAATTTTTGTCGACGATTTCGGGAACACGGATCAACCGATTTGAATGATTTAAGAACATTCGATTTGTATTGATCAGGAGAAGTCAATTTTATTCAAAATTTTCAAAACTATCTTTTTTCCAGTTTTCAAAAAATTTTATTGGTCTCGAGGGAAACCGGATCGATTTCAATGAAGACTTGACAAATCTTGACCAATCATTATAGTTGCTGGTACAATAGCGTACTATCAAAATATTTAGCAAATGATATAACATATAATAATGATATTAAATTCTACAATATCTTCTCGAACATTTTAAAATTGAAAATTTTCTTGTTTAACCCTCTATGGGCCGAATTTTTGTTTTAAATTCAAAGGGTACATGAAATCAGTAATATGAAACTTGCCAAACTTCAAATGGCTAAATACGACGTTACCTGTAGAAGATGTATTAAAAGATGTTTGGCACATTGGCCATTTTTTGTGATAAGAGAGAACATTGCAAAAAGCCGGATATAAAGAAGTTTCGGAACTTAACAACCCAATCATATAAAGTCGAGCTTTTCTATTGCCAATGATATAAATTAATATGTTTTTGCAATGCCGGGATAAAATATATTCTCTTGGAAACATGGTTTTTATCTTCATTTTTATAGTCAAATTAAATATTATCAGATTTTTCTAAACGTGGATTTTTATCTAGTACTATGTGACTATAAGTTTGGTTACTAACTTATGTCCTACGACATACCTAGCTCAATGTTTGAACTTACAACCTTGATTTACGTAGCAGAAACGTGGAAAATTTTACCCTATTGCGGGGTTCAATTACACAAGCAACATATTAGCTTATGTCAACAGATCCTCTGCCTTCATGTGATAAATATAACATATATACATATTCTTTAAACTATTTTTTAGACACTTTGTATAAAATATTATTCCATTACTATCTTTAATGATATTTCATAATTAAACCACTATTTGTCAATGAACTCTATATCGCTATACAAAGTTGCTTTTAAATATTGATTGAGAAAAATCTAAACACGATTTCCAACTAATATCTTTTGACTCGGTTTTGAACTTTCACTCTAAATGTGTGTCATCATTCAGCAATACAAAATCAGGATAACAAACAAACGAACAAGAGAGAAACATTTTTTTAATTAGTGGAGAGAAACATATTAAAAAGCTACACTTTTTTAATTTAATGGTTTATTGGCCTTATAAACTGATATCTTTATTAGCCACGAAACACTAGTTGAATACTAAATATTTTGTATAAAAAAAACTAGTGGTGTATGGCATTGCACTTTAAGGCAAAAAGATTTAAATTTTCTTTTAAAACTGAAATCAATTGATTTTTTAATCATTAAAATTTTTGAAAAAAGTGACTTTTGACAAAAATGTTTTTTTCCGAAATCGCTAGATCTGCCTTCTGCAAAATTTAATCATTTATTCATTTTGCCAATACAAGTGAAATGTTTTTTTGAATTATTACGATCTGAATTACCATTTTTCGCGCTTTTTTCCAATATCTTTGAAAAGGCTGAACCTGCTTTGTGCAAAAACTAATCAGTCTCCTTATGAAAGAACGTTTTCTGAATCATTCATATCGATATTTCCAAAATTTTCAACGAAAATTTATTTCTGAACACACATACATACACACACATTCATTTTTTCTAAGGTATTCCAGAATGTTTAGAAACCTCTGAAACGTAAAAATATATAAACATTTTGTTTTTAGATTTGTTTGCGATTACTACGGGATGTTAATTAGTCCACGCAAAATAAATTTTGCTCACTCACTGTTTTTCTTTGCTTATCATATGTAATTTTAATATGTCCCTAATGCATTTTTAAATACTTGGTCACGCGAGTGAAACTGGAAAAAAAAGTTCAGATAATAATCAGCTTTTATGCAAATTATTATACAATGTATTCATAATATACCAATTTGGGATTTAGCACTCAATAACATAGAAATGCGATAGAGATTTTATGACTGTAATAAAATCCTTTGAGGCTAAAATATTAAAATTATAGATTTTCTTATTCTATCAAAGCACATGAAGTCTTTTTCATATGTAAATCATGTATGCTTATAATATTAAGATTATAATTTTGATAATAAATTATAATTTAGAAAATTTAGAAAATTAAACAAAATTGGAAAATTTAATAATTTGTATAATGTTATGAACAAAATATATTGAATTTATCATACACAACTTTCAAAGATGAATTCATATGCAACGTATCGAAGGTTTAAAACTGTAAATAGGCTGTCCTCTTAAATTAAAATTATTTTTTATCAAATTGCCGTTCTGTCTATTTTGATTGTATTTAATAGGACTTTATACTTTGAATATATACTATATTTACAGAGATGCTCTTGTGTTTATAGATATTTCCCTGGCATCTATTTTTATTCGAATTGCAATATATGAGCAATCTTCAGGTGAAATTTGAAATTTGTATGAGAATTTGAATTGTATGTATTGGTTTCATTCATAACTTCAAATGACAAATTACTATAAGATTCTATTTTGCATGTAAAATTATTAAATTAACAATTAAACAATTAAAAATAATATAGTAGTATTTTTTATGCGTACTGAATTAAGCATGGTTTCAGCGGTTATATATTATTATGTGTATTAAATGTATTTGTTTTATTGATGACATATTCATATTTCCATAGTTTTAAAAACATGAAAAATCTATATTTTAGTCTAGTGTAGAAACCTTTTAATTAATTATTTTGGCCTTAGTTTCTTTGATCCGATTTATACTGTTTGGATAGGAATTGCAATTTCAATATATTTATTCTCTTTATTTAACGAATATTTATTGCAATGCAATATGGTTGTTATTTGAAACGTGGAAACTTGGATATATACTACATTTGTATTAGAAATTTTTTTAGGAATTTGTGTTTTACAATTTTAGATTTTTTTTTAAGTTTGACGAAGTGTCCAAAATGGGCTATTTTCAATTGAAAACATATTTTTGATCTGTAGTTTAAAGTGAAAATAGATATCGCTACTGCACGATATCAGATTTTTAAGAACGGGAACTCTAATTCGCAACCCTGCCTACACGAGGTAGCGCGTTAAACCGTTACGCCACGAAATTAAATATTAAATATTTTAGAAGATTAAAATAAAACTTTAAGTTATGATTTATATTGAATTGATGAATATACTTCCAATATTACTAATGAAATATTCATTATATATCACAATAAAATGTATACAAATAAGTATATCAAATTAAATTAAACGGTCAGTTTTATATGAAGAACAAAAAAAGCAATTAGCTCCGAAATAAAATATTTAGGTAATATATACTATATTACATCATAGGGTGTTTTTATTATTGCAACATATAACTATGATTGTAGGAATATTTTCCTTTATTATTAAATGAAAATTACAGAAATAACTTGGTATTAGATTATAAACATGCTACAATTATAAACGATACGAGATATTCATCATGCAGGTATATATTGCGACATGAAACCTTTTGTGATTCATTTATTCATAAAGATTTAATCGAACATATTATTTTCTAATGAATTATAAGCTTGTTGTAAACATGTGAACTTTCATATGAATACTTTATGTTTACAAAAAATATTAACGTTCGTAATGCCATCATTGCAAAGAAATTGAGATAATAAGATATACAAATCAATATCCTATATATTATCTATATTTTCAATTGTCAAAGGCATTAAATAATTCAAAGGCAGTGTAGTTTTAATAATGCAGTACAAATATTATAAAAAAAATTGTTGAAACTATCTAAATTATGTAAATTATATAGTGGTGATATTTTTTGTGCATACAATAACCAGTAAACGATAATAATTAGCATTTACTACAATTAAATAATAAAACATTTATTTCAATAACGTTTTGTTCAAATTATGAATACGTCATTAGTGATTGAATTAAATTTGCTAAGCTAAGTTCTATATCTAATTTATTTTTCATCGAAAATAAGACAACCTATTATTATTAATATTAATATTATTATTTTCTAATACAATTTATATGTATTGTTTTCTTTCCGGAGACATGTATATACCTATTATATAATATAAAAGACTTAATTCATTTTCGGCAGTAGTTAAAGTTGCAAATTTTATATACTTTTATTTTATAGGTATACAAAAAATGGCAACTTTAGATTTTCTTAGGAGATCATGTTAAAGACTTCTATGGAAAAACGTTTCAACTATTCGAGGAAAACTTTCGTTGAAGTTTCCGTTGAAGAATTTAAAAAGTAAATATTGGATTCCATGCTAAAGTAAATGCAATTTTACTCGCGTATGATATTAAAATTATTTGAAACTATTTTAAATATAATATACATTTTGCATCATTTTAGTAATTTTCATGAAATTTACATATGATAAAATGTCCGATACTTTTGTTATACACACTAAAGTTCGGTACATTTAGACATATTTTGTGTTAATAAACTGAATAATTTTGTATGCTATTTAGTGTATTTCTGTTTTTATATTTAAAAATTTACCAGAACATTGAATAAGAACAAGATTAATAAGGAATAATTTTGATTAACAACAAGATTTAAAAAAATCTATATTTTTCGATTTTTTTTGAAAAAATCAAATTTTAAAGAATTAATTTATTTAGAACGTACCGTTCTATAAATAATTTAACTTATGTGAATAATAAATAATATTATATACATAAGTTAAATTATTTATAGAACGGTACGATCCAGCAACTGGTCTTAAGAATCAAAGCCATATAAATTGAAATAAAATCACTCATTAGAAAAATATCAACAAAATAACACAATTTAATTAATATATTTTCTTATAAATGCTTTATTACCGAAAAACCTTTCGTAAGAAACGTTTCTCTAATGAATTTGATTTAATTAAGTCCTCCACTTGCTCGACTCTAAACGCAGAGTAATGTTGTGGGATTTAAACCCAGAAGATTATGTATAGAAACTCTAGTAGTGTCAAATAAAATATATCCTTTAATTAAAATTGTTAATATAAATGGCAATTAATATTATTCCATGAGAGAAACATTCCATAATTATTTTGACTTATTTGACTCAGCTTATTGGATACTTAAAACTTTTTGAGATTTTGTTTTTTTTTTCAAATTTTAATATGCTTATACTTTTATACACACACATATGTATATATATATATATACATACATACATATTTCTTCTATTTCAAATTTACATTTCTGCTGTCGTTGTCACGTTTTGCTTTTTATTGACTGTAAAAATTAAACTAAAAACTTTAGTCAAACATTTCATCTATTATTATGCAGTCGATAATTATGTTCAAGGTTTTGCCAAAAATTTTTAACTTCCCGTAGGGCAAGTTATAGTAATCGCAAAAAAATCGAAAATGAAAATTTTATATATCTTTACGTTTCAGAGGTTTCTGAACATTTTGGCATACCTTAGAAAAAATGGATGTATGTGTGTGTGTGTGTGTGTGTGTGTGTATGTATGTACGTGTGTGTATGTATGTGCGGATACAAATTTTCGTCGACGATTTCGGGAACACGGATCAACCGATTTGAATAATTCAAAAAACATTCGATTTGTATTGATAAGAAGACGTGCTGATTAGTTTTTGGCGAAGGCAGGTCTAGCCGTTCCAAAGATACGGGGCAAAAGGTGCCGAAAACGGTAACTCAGTTTTTAAGAGAACGGAGTGTTCGATTTGAATAATTCAAAAAACATTTTACTTGTATTGACAAGATAAAGAATTAGTCAAATTTTCATGAAGACAGGTCTAACGGTTTCGGAGATCTAATAAAAAAGGTAAAAAAAAATGCCATTTGGCGGTCAAAAATGATCATTAGACATATGCACATCAAATTATCAGATATTTTATAGAGATTTTAACAATAAGTATGAATTTGGTTTACAGTCCTATGTGTTCCGTACCAATGTTTACGCGTTAGACGGCGACGCGGCGCTTACGCACTTTGATATTTCGTCTTTATGCAGTTAAAGCAGTACGATTGCTTTGAAAAAAAGGTTAGATCTTCCAAAATATGTCAAAATAAAGAAAACATTTTTCTTTAAAAAAAAAAGAAATTTAAAAAAAAAAATTTTTGTCCAATTTATAGTTTCTCAAAAATCTTATTTTTGCGAAGTAAATTTTTTTCAAAAAAATAATTTTTGGTACGGGAAGTTCCAGCAATTTGCCTTAAGGCACGATGCCTTAATTGCCTTAAGACAGAATTCCACTTACAGCTAGTTTAATTAAATATTATTCACATATATCTAACCAAAATTAAATGCTTATTGGAACAAGATATCACAAATCAAGCGGGATGTAGTACATAAGAAAAATCGATACAAATACGCTTTATATAGGAACTCTATATAACTCTACATAAGAACAAATATTAGAATTCGGCATTAATGGCACTTTTGTAACTTTTTTTTTTGTGCTCCAAAATTGCTGGAACCTGCCGCTGCAACAACTTAAAAAAAAATCATCACGTTAATATAAGTGAAATATTTTTTAACTTCCCGTAGGGCAAGTTATAGTAATCGCAAAAAAATGTATAATGAAAATTTTTATATATCTTTCAAACAAACTTACGTTTCAAAACCTTCAGAACATTTTGGCATACCTTAGAAAAAATGGATGTATGTGTGTATGTGTATGTGTGTGTATGTGTGTGTGCGATTACAAATTTTCGTCGACGATTTCGGGAACACGGATGAAGCGATTTGAATAATTCAAAAAACATTCGATTCGTATTGATAAGGAGACCTGCTGATTAGTTTTTAGCGAAGGCAGGTCTAGCCGTTCCGAAGATATAGGGCAAAAAGTGACAAAAACGGTAAATCAGTTTTTAAGAGAACGAAGCGTCCGATTTGAATAATTCAAAAAACATTTTACTTGTATTAACAAAATAAAGAACTGATCAAATTTTAATGAATGCAGGTCTAGCAGTTTCGGAGATCTAATGAAAAAAGTGAAAAAAATGCCATTTGGCGGTCATAAATTATCATTAGACATATGCACATCAAATTATCAGATATTTTATAGAGATTTTAACAATAAGTATAAGTTTTGTTTACATTCCTATAGGTTCCGTACCAATGTTTATCTATTAGACGGGGACGCGGCGCTTACGCGCTTTGATATTTCGTCTCTAGGCAGTTAAAGCAGTACGATTACTTTGAAAAAAAAAGTCAGAATTTCCAAAATATTTCAAAATAATTTTTTTTTTCAAAAAGTCTTTTTTTCAAAAAAAGTAAATTTTTGTCAAAAATTTATAGTTTCTCAAAAATCAAATTTTTTCAGAGTAATTTTTTTTCAAAAATGTTAATCTTTTTCAAACAAAAAATATTTTTTGGTCCAGTTCCAGCAATTTGCCTTAAGGCACAATGCCATGCGCCCCACTAGTTTCAATCTTTAATAGGAAAAGAATGACTTAAATCCAGTGGCGCTTTTCTTTTTAATCTACGTCGATAGTTCTCTGTTGTTAATATCGGAAAGTTAATGCAATTTGCGTGAAAGCAAAATTTTACAAATGATTTAGTAATAGTAAAGTGTAGAATTACTTAAAGCTGCCTAATGATGCCACACATAAAGTGTCGAGTGTGTGTGTGTGTGTATTAAATACCACATATTACCAATGGTGTTGTGCTAATATTTTTTTTGCCGGAACGCTAAAATTTAAATCCGGTTCAAAAATTTTGATATATTTCGATAAGAACTCACAAATCTAATATATTGACTTCTTATATAATTAACTCTATTATATACAGCTGGTCTATACATTAAATTGTACAAGTATGAGGGAATCATTGAGTACATAATTTATATTCTTTAATAACATTAATTATATTTATTGTGGTATTATTTGTATTCATCATTACTTACAGGTATTTATTATGATATAAAAGTACTCAAGATTTATTACAATACTTTATAAGACTTAACCTAATAATATGATAGATAACCTATTACCTATCATACTATGCTATATTATTGTATATCATATATAGATATCTAATATCTATCATACCGTGAGATACCTACACCGCCATTAACTTATTATATACCTACATACCTTTTACTTCTTATAAATACTACTGTCTAATTTATATATTCACCTATATTATATAGGTTTACCTTACGCCCTATGTATTTTTTTTATTATCTTTACCTATCTATTGTCTATACCGAGATTTGAACCCGAGACCTCCGCGTGGCAGTCGCGCGCCTTAACCACTACCCTATCGGGTACCCCCACCAATAATATAATATGGGTCGCACTGTTGTTACCGCGGGTCATTTTCTAATTAATTAGATAATTAATACTAAGGTGGCGCGACGACACCCGAAAAAAGTCGGTTGATTGTAGCGTTACGGTGGTGTAGGGGTTAAGGTCGCCGCGTGTCACGCGGCGGACCCGGGTTCGATTCTCGGTAGGGTTAATGTAGCGTGTAAGGGAAATTATATGTAATAGGATATATAGTAGATATATAGTAGGTTAGGTGTATTCGGTATACAATGTAGGGATTTGAGAGTATATGATGAAATATAGCGTATGGTATAGATGTAAGGCGTGTAGTATAGAATGCAACGTATAGGCATACGTAAGGCTATAAAAATACACGAAAGAATAATAATCAATGCGAATGAATATAAGATTTAGTTTATAAATATTATTTTTTAAAAAATAAATATCTAAATCGGTATTAAATATCTAAAATATCCAAAATATCCGTTAAGGCATCGATTACACCTTACTGCCTTTGCCGTTATCACTTCATAGAAAATTAATTACTGCACTTTGAAACGATTGTGTGCACTGTGCGACAATAGACATAGAACTATATATTTTATTAAATGTTTGAGTAACTTGTGCGAGCTGATTTTATTAAGATGTTCTTAGTCTCGCAACTTACTGAATTCTAAAAATTCTAAATTTAAAAATATAATATAAAAATTATTATACCGCTGTCTGGAAGGGATGGCAATTTATAAATATACAGACTAATACATACAGAATTTGGAATTTTTCTATAATCCGTAATATTGAGAAAGTTTGCATTAGACCTAAAAGGGATGCTTATTTACCTAAGCTATGGAAATATATATGAAAATATTATATGATTTGCACATGCATCCTGTGCTCACTTAAACTAAACAATGATCATAATATATTTAACAAATTTTTAACAGTATTTACAAATTACATTCAAATCACCCAAAACAAGTGGGTTAAAGTCGTGTAATTTTTTAATTTGCCTCCCCCATTTGAATTTAAAAATGGATTTTTCTGTGGGGCAACGTTGGGAATTACTAGTCTAGGAGTACAATTTTTTAATCTACTACCAGGTTAATCAATAATTGAGTGATCATCAATTCCACAGCACCTTCATCAGATTTTTAAAAGATCAAATTTTCTATGAATATGCATAAAAATCTCAAATTGTAGACCGAAATTGAGACAATAAGTCTATTAAAATATCACGGTAACTCTTTCGCTATAAATTGTCAACTAATTTACCAATAAATAAATGTCAATAAAACAATGATTAAAAAAATTACCAATAAATGTTGGATTGTAAAAATTTACAAGCGATCGAACGGCTTATATTTTTGCCTTAGATGGCAAAAATTCATCCAATTATAAAAATATTAAATTTTTTTGCAGTTCTTATGCTTTTGCATTTATAGAATTGCTTTTTTCGCTACAATCAATTTCCATTATATGAATGTCTTAAATTATTTATTTTATTCGACTAACGCCCGCTATGTCCGAAACAAGTCCAACTTATATCCGAAATAATCGGGCATCAGACACTTTTCGGTCTTAAAGTAACATATGTAAAGTTTGAAATACACTACTGTATTGTAATTAATATTTCAGTTCATACACCTCAATTTGTAACTAAATTAAAAACAACTTTGATAAAACCAGTGGTGTTGTGCTAAAATTTGTTTGTCGGAACGCTAAAATTTAAAAACTGGTTCATAAACCGGTTCAAAAACCGGTTCAAAAACCGGTTCTCATGTTTTTTCCGGTTCCGTTCGAAAAGTAAAGAAACAAAAATTATTACAAAACCCATTGTGTGCACATATATGTATGTTTATTACAATAATAAGGACATTTAATAAAAATTAGTTGAATAATAATTTATAAAATTTACTTATTAAATCATTTTCTGTATGTAGAGATTTTTTTATATTTTTTCTTGCCGGAACGCGTTCCTTCCCAAAAATGAATTCCCAAAAATGGCGCGTTCCGGCTCGACAACACCACTTCATATTACCTATTCCTTTCAAAAACATTCGTTATATATTAATGGTAATCGTAAACTTTTACCGCATTATCATAGCATCCAGTATTTACATTCGACTTTCCCAACGGCCCCTAATCCCTAAACCACCTTTGCATAAACTAACGATTTCTCTCTTCAAATCGCTTCTCCGTCATAGTTTTATGCTATAAACCCAATATAATCCTGTGACATTTGCAAATATGATTCAGGGATTTTTGTTCGTCGACCTTGAGTCTAGAACGCCTGCGCGGATCTAACCCCGGCACCGAATCTACGGGTTGACCTAGTTCCTGACAGTCGCGTACCGCAGCCTGTACCTGTGTGCAGCGCCAGCATTGGGGTCAAGGTCGGTTCCCCGAACGAGCGCTCGTAATGGGATCATAACTTATTTAAATCGAATCGAATTTTAGTTTAATCGAAATTGGCGCGTGCCTTCATACAACTTTGGAATAGAAATTCTGAGTCCAAGAGAACGTGGGCTGATAACGGAAATACCTGGTGGGGTCATGTGAATGTGTAGTATTGGATGTCATTCATATTTAGCGGAACAACGTTATGCATGTCGAACTTGTACAAAGTTATAATTTACTTCCGAGCCCCTAGGATATATATATATATGTATATATATATATATATATATATATATATAACAAATGTATTCTGAGCGGTATGATATTAATTTAGAAATATGAAAAATAGCACTCTTTTTTTGCACTATTTTTTTAAAATATGTTTAATTTTACAACTCTAAATAATATTTTTAACTTCCCGTAGGGTAGTTATAGTAATGGGTCAAAAATCGAAAATGAAAATTTTTGCATTTCTCGCCGTTTTGAAGGTTTCTGAACATTTTGGCATACCTCAGAAAAAATAGATGTGTGTGTGTTTTGTATGTCCGCATTTTCTCGTCCACGTCTTCGGTTGCATGGATCAACCGATTTGAATGGTTCAAAAAATATTCGATATCTATTTATAGGGAGATGTGCTGATTTGTTTTTGACAAAGGCAGGTCTAGCCGTTACGGAGATATGAAGCAAAGAATGCAGAAAATGCAAATCGAGTTTTTGAGAGAACGGAGTATCCGATTTGAATGATCTAATAAACATTCAATTTGTAATGATTGGAAGAAAAGGTGATTAGTTTTTAGCAAAGGCAGGTCCAGTCATTTCAAAGATCCAGAGCTAATTATGCAAAAAATGGCAGTTTTTGAGAGAACTAAGCGTTCGATTTTAATTATTCAAAGAACTTTCTGCTTGTTTCAGCAAATTAATTGCTTTTGAAAAAAAATTGTTTCTATTTTTTTTTGTTATTTTTTTTGAGATTTTTTTTATATCGAAAATAATTCAGATTTCAAATTTAATTCTGTTCTGATATACTTTAAACAGGTAATTTCAACTTGAAATTCCTAACAATTCAGTTTATATAATTCTTATGAATATTAAACAAGATTGTTATAATATTTATAAAAATCTATTTGAAAACATTTAATATTTCTCGATCATTTCGTTACGGTGCAGAAAGTTCCAGCAAATTGCCTTAAGACACGATGCCATACACCACCAGTTCCGTAAGCAGTTGGAACTGTTAACACATAGTAATATTTTAGATTTTCATATTTTAGATTTTAAATAAATTAGTGCAAAAAAGAGTGCTGTATGTTCATATTTCTAAATTCATCAGGTGTATATTTACCTTTTATTTATTGATTGACTGTTAATTCATTCAATTTCCAATATTCCGTGTGGAATTCATTGAGATAGAATTCAAAACTGGTCATCCGACTAATGAATTCCGTGCTTATTTTTATTATATCTAAATATTAAAAGTAAGTATTCAATTCAAAGATACTTTTTAGTATATGTATATACGATTTTTGCGGCTGCGTCTTTGTAATGTATTCATCATTCACTGTGATTTGCTTCATAAATAGTTTTCATAATTGTATTTACATTCATTGATGATCAGCAACATACTAGAAATATCGACTTGCATTTTTACAGTAATGTTTTCTCATTATAAAAAAGCTCACATCTATTTTTTCATAATATTTTATATAATAGATCTGGCCTGTGCTAAGAAATTTACTACAACCTCGGCTAGATTGATATCAACCATACTTTGCTCTTGTGATCTTGATATCAATTAGATTTTCATTTGAGATTATAGATCTAAAATATGTTAACAAGTGAGAATAGAATTTTGTACTAAATATCTCATCGGATAGAACTGTACTGTAAACCAGTAATGGATTTTATTCTAATACACTAAGTTTAGGCTTCGATCAATTAGAACAGCGCATTTATAATTCTGATTGCTGTCCAAAATAAAAAATATAACTTGATTCATATATTCCATGAGTATCATGATTGACTACAGAATTCTAGCTCAAACTACGTTTTTCTTTCGCCCAAATGGAAATACCATTACATTATAGGTGTGTTTTTCTGAAAGGAATGAGCAAATTCTAAGACATATTTGGAATTGGCATGAGGCCAATGTAGATAAATGTGGATAAGCATTATGACTTTTGAGCACGCAAAGAAACGACTTATTTGCCCTTGTGAAAATTCAAGAACGTTACTATATACAGCCAATATGTATAGAAGCAAGCTTTACCAGCCCATCCTTTGATTAAGTATTAGGATTTGCAAGTTGAAAGTGAAAGGACAAAAAAATCGAGATATTTTTACTATATTTCTTATCGAATTTTTCTACTGATCAGAAATATGTTAACTTTCCGAAAAAAATTGTTTTGCCAGGAATTTCGACTTGCCAATTTACTATTTTCTCTATGATTCAAGTCTTTTTCTCTATGATTTCAAAACAACAAAATTTGACTTAAAATATCTTTAATATACTCATACTATCATAGCGAAGAATTAGTTGTCAAAGCAAAACCTGTTTTTATAATTTAAAGTACACCTTAATATTAATATATTACTTTTAACAAAAGGATAACTTGTATAATTATCATATCAAAAATGATAAATGAACATTCACATCATTTTAGTAATCCATGCTTTTACTACATTTATTATTAATATTACTATTAAAGAATTAAATTAATTTAATTTGAAATTTTGTAAAGCAAATACTTTCATTTCGAAATAAAAGCAAGAATTATATTGAAACACTAATTATTATGAATGTAAAGTGATTTAGCATAATTCAATTGAATGTGGTATTATGTGAGTAAAAATACTTTCATGCTCCACCACAGTTTCTCTTTACACAATTTTAGCCATCAATTCCAGTTCTATTATTTTTGCCAATACTGATCAATCATTTAAGTATAATTACGTTTTATTTTTCTGACAAGCTGATGCAGCTATAAAAGAAAATGTTCTGGTAATCAATACTAAAGTTGTGATCAAATTACCCATCGTGGTATTGTTAGCTCGATAACTTTTCCAATCGAAACCAATGGGCAATTGCACTTGTTGCATGTTTTATCGGAAAAATACATATATTGATATGTATTCAGAGTTTAGATAAAAAACTTTCAATATTTTCATAAAATAACTCGTAATCCAAAAACAAAATAACAAATATTCTAAATGCAAGATTTATAGAATTGAAAAATTATGAAATGTTTATTATGACTAATAATGCTTGCAAATACATTTTCAGTATCTGTATTGATGGTATTGATTGATATATTCATTTGTAAACATTTGTAAACATTTGTAAAATTTTAGTTAAAATTAACATAAACTAGTTGAAAGTGGTATTTGATCTCAAGGCAAGTTGCATGAACTTCCTTGATGAATGTGTAAATATTGACTTAATCAACCGAAATTGAGATTTAGATATTCAGATGAAATTTTCAACTGCACGACTATATATATATCATGTACGTAGCCCATGATATTATTTAAATTAATGGTAACATTCTTTGCACAACTAGATAAGATGTGTAGACTTCCTTTCCGCTGATTCCAAAAAAATGGCTTTAAAATTTGTGAAATCAGAAAAGCGACTTTTAACACAAATTTTGACTTTCATATTTTGTCAAATTTTAATGCCTCAACATAAATAAAAAAACAGTTAATTTTGAAGAAATGGCTCAGCCGATCTATGTTCAAAACTAATCAGCACGAATTGCAAATAATATATCTTTCGGATAGTTTTTTTCATTTTTGAAATCGATTCAGAATTTTTGTCTAAAACGTGAACGAAAATTTTTCATTTTTGACGTAATATACGATGGTCCTCATCGAGATACATCGAATGGCTTATAATTTTTTGAAATCGGTTCAGGCCTTTTAAGTTACTAATATGTTCACACACACATACTTTTTCCAAATTTAGTCTCATTCGATTCAGAATCGTTTAAAACGTCGAGAAAACATAAAGTTAACGAATCGAATTTATTGCTGACTTCGGAAAGTTAAAAATTATTTTTTTATGTAATAAAATTATATTGCAGATCAGTGTGTATGTGAGTCAAAACTTTTTTCGACGTTTCAAGTTATTCTGAAAAATCAAGTTTTTGAAAGAACGGAGCATCCGATTTGAATGATCCAAAAAATCATTCAATTCGTAATGATGGGGATTAGTTTCTGGAAAATGCAGGCCCAGCCATTTTGGAAACACAGAACTAAATATGCAAAAAATGGCAGTTTTTGAGAAAACTAAGCATCCGATTTCAATAATTTTTACTCTTCACTTTGCAATTGCAATATTAGACAATGTTTTATAATAATAGTATTATATTTATAATAATCTAATTAAAAACGTTTAATATTCTTCGAATATTTCGTTACGATACGGGAAGTTCTAGCAATTTGCCTTAAGGCACGATGCCATATATCACTAGCTTTTGAACAGCAATTGGAACTTCAAAGTTCTATATGATGCTTAACAATGATGTATTTTAGAAGGCAATTTTTTATTAGATTTTTTTTAATACATATGTGTGGTTTATTTTTAATGAAACATTGCTAAAAATGCTATTTGTCAATTGTAAAAATATTTTATCTCTACTTATATACAATTATAAATATATATCACTACATACTACGTGGCAGCTGGTTATCCAAAACGCGAGTTTAAACCTGAAATTTTGTTTTTAGTTTTTAACTTCCCGTAGGGTAAGTTATTGTAATGGTCCGAAAATCGGAATTGAAAATTTTTACATTTCTCGACGTTTTGAAGGTTTCTGAACGTTTTGGCATACCTCAGAAAAAATGGATGTGTGTGCGTGTGTGTGTATGTATGTATGGATACAAATTTCCAGTCACGTTTTAGGGCGCACGGATCAACCGATTTGGTTCAAATGGTTCAAAAAACATTCGATTCCTATTGATAGGGAAAAGAGCTGATTAGTTTTTGGCAAAGACAGGTCCAGCCGTTTCGGAGATACGGAGCAAAGAGTGCAGAAAATAGAAATCGAATTTTTGAGAGAACTGAGTATCCGATTTGAATGATCTAAAAAACATTCAATTAGTAATGATTGGGAGAAGTGTTTATTAGTTTTTGGCAAAGGCAGGCCCAGCCATTTCGAAGATACGGAGCTAAATATGTAAAAAATGGCAGTTTTTGAGAGAACTAAGCGTCCGATTTAAATGATTCAAAGAACTTTCTGCTTATCTTAACAAAATAATTGATTTTGGAAAAAAAAAATTTGTTGCCTCAAGACAGAATTCCACTTACAGCTAGTTTTTTTATTATATTAGGTCTAGTAGATATGCTACTGGCAGTATCTACTAATTTGTAAATAACGAATTGTATAAAACTTATCAGCATTCTCTGCTAAATGTAATTATATATACAGATGGCAAAAAAAAAAAATTAAAAAAATAAAAAACCTAAAATTTCATGATTAAATTATACCGTTTCGAACCTCTTGTAGTTTATGATAATATATTATTTTTACATCACCCTCATCGTTCAATATAGTAAAAATAGAATGTCCTTTCACTTTAGGGAAATTTTAATATTAATAAAAGAGGAAATTTTGATGAATGGATTTTATTCTATAGCGACGTGATTCAATCAAATCTTCGTCGTTCTTCTGTCTATTTATCAATTATGTTAAGTTGATTGAACTTGCCTAACATAAAACGCTCGTGTCTAATGACATCTTCAATATGGACGTGTGCCAAAACGTCTGCGAACAAAATAAACGTGAATTTTCCCATCTTTTGTTTGAGTTTGAAGACGTTCGTTTCATTATTGTATTAAATTGCGTGCCGTCGTTCCCGTTGATACGAATACCATCAGACATTCAATATCATCTATCTTTTTGTCCAATCTTACGTCTATTTTTGTCAACGAAATTTATTATTTAGACTCACATCATTTAGTAATGCGAGGAATGTGATGATGAGTTTGTGCATACCACACACAAGGGTTATAAATAATAATATAAAACTGGTATCTATAAAATTCCATACCCGTTGCGCCGATTATGATAAATTCAAATTTCATTTAATAAAGAATCTTTATTTAGCAAATCTTGATATTCAATTTGATGCAGAAATATCGTAAAAGTCATATTTTCAGTTTTCACTTATAAACATATTTAAATGTCTATTATGAAAACGGATGTCGCTATTGCTTAATATCAGGCTATCCAAGGTGGGTATCTATTAATAACAATTGGTTTTATAATTTAAAATAGATAATTATAATTACTATATAAAAGTATTCGTTCATATACTATATAGTGACGATATAGTTCAGAAGAGTTGCTGATTCAATTCCAATTGATAATATATTTCTTACGACTACAATAACGCATATGAAACGCATATATTTGAAAAGTATAAAATTTTGAAAAAAAATTCCTGAAAATTTTGAAATTTGTTTGAACCGCTTAAGTGAACTTTAGAAATTAAAATCTTGGTACGGAACTTAAAAAAATTGTAACAAAATTAGTACCTACACGTGTTTAAAATCTCTATAAAAAATCTGATAATTTGATGTGCATATTCCTGTTTGCGCCAAAAACTAATCAGCACGTATCCCCATCAGTAGCAATCGAATGTTTTCTGATCAAATCGAACATACATACTCACATACACACACATACATCCATGTTTTCTAACATAAGGTATGTTAAAATGTTTAAAAACCTTTAAAACGTAAAGATATTCAAAATTGTTTTGCGATTACTATAACTTACATTACGGGAAGTTATTTAAAAAAATTGTAAACATTTTCGCAAAAATTCTAAATGATATTAGTTGCGAAAGGTCTTAATTTGTTCTAGTAAATGATAAATAATCAACTGAATCCTTTCTTAGTAATTAACTGTTAAAATAGTGATTATTAAATATGCTTAAAGTTATATTTTTTCATCCACAATTTCTTACGACACAGTTTCATTTTAGAAATACGTTCACTATTTTTTTTATCGAACATTATTTAGGACTTTGAGCTGTTTTGATGTAATGACATATTGCCTAGAATTATTAGATTTTTACTAGGCTGTGCTTGTTCATTCTAGTGCAAAAAGAGAGTTCAATCTCATTCTCGTCATAAAACGATATTAGTATTCACTTTTTAGTTTCCTAATAAAGATGTATCTAATAGGGATATCTTGTAGCATTTCATCATTAGACATATGCACATCAAATTATCAGATATTCGATGAAATTTTATAAAATGGGTACTATTTTTTTACAATTTTGTTGGGTTCCGTACCAAGATTTATACTGTTTACTTCAAGCAAATCTCACAATTTTCAGAAAAAAATATTTCAAAATTTTCAAAAATAAACAAAGTTATACTTCAAATTTGAATTTTAAATTTACAAGTTTGGCAATGCGTTATTCTAATCGTAACAAATATATATCCTCAGATGGATTTATTCGGCACCTCTTGCTAATGTAAACTTTATCAAGTGTTTTGAGCGATGATATCGTCTCTGTATATTTTATGAACAATAAAATATATAATAATTCTAATTATCTATTTGAAAATGTTTAAAACAATTGTTATTAATCAATTTTTATTAATAACTGTTTTTTTTCGAATATTATTTCTGGTACAGGAAGTTCCAGCAATTTGCCTTAAGGCACGATGCCATACACCACTAGTTCAAATCTATATTTTTAAAAATAAAAACTGATATCACAACTGCTTAAGTTCAAGCTATTCGAAAAGACAATAGAATGTAGAACTATTGATGAAAAAACTGAAGCTTTTATAGCGTAGCAGCTTATTGCTATATAGTAAATACAAAAAAATGTCTTTAAATTTTTTGTTAATTATTTTTAGGTATCAGAATGTTTTGCTTCAAGGCATTATGCTATTTTTACTTAAATTAGATATATTATTAACTAATAGAAAAAAAGATTTTTAAAAAACAAATACTAATAACGCCAATAAACGATATATATTCTCATAATTTCAGCAAGAACGCTTTTTTATACATTATATTTTAACAACAGAGAAAAAAGTCATTCATATTTAATGCCAAAATTAGATGTTTGTTAATATGCACTTGATACCATTCATGAAGTTCTCGATTTACAAATTATATGTATATATAATACAATAAAATTAATTAATTAGTTTTTTAACTTATTACATTAAAATTGATGTTTTTTAACTTATTGAAAAATTAAATTATTATATTTAATATTTACTTTCGAGCACTTTCGTATATAATTTCATTTGTATAATTTGATTCAATTCTCTAATAATTTATGCAATTATTATTTTAATAGCATCATCTACGTATATAATGAAAAATTACGTGTTTCCAACCGCTTGGGAATAACACTAGCGTGTAAAACACGCATTGGCATTAAAAAATTAAATCAGAATTAGGCTTATATATAGCTTGTGCTGGAAATAAATTTTACCACCCTAGTAAATAAATGCCTAAATCAAATTATAAACAAATTACTAATAAATAAATAAATTACTAATTTTCAAGACTAAAATATAAAATTTGAATAGTCGTGTTAAGTTTGGCGTTTGGAATTAGTCAGAGAAAAAGGTAGCTCTACCACATAACGTTTTTTTTTAAATTTTTTTATATTTATTTATTTCTTATAACCAAAACTTGGGTTCAATGATGTTTTTTGCTGACGGGTAAAGGGTTTTTAGAAATTCCCCCAGTGGGGATTTTCCTTACATAAATATATTGATTGTTAATTTATTAAATCTTGCGGCCACTTTTTTTTAATCTTCTCATAGGTACTATCATAACATAGTTCGGTCGAATTAAGGCTTGAACACTTATTTGTTTATTTAGAATGGCAGGATTTACATAATCATTTTTTCTTCATTCAATCAATACTAAAATTATTTCAATGTGTAATGTAAGAGTACACATTTTTAAATTTATCAATATATAACATTGTGATAAATATCAAATGTTATGTGCTCATATAAAAACAGTTAAGTATATAATAAACATTTTGAAAATTTGTGATAATATTGCAAATTACATGTCTAATAATAATACTTTACTCTTATAAGTAATACAGCTCAAGAACATGAACATTTTTTTATAAAAACTGATGAAAAGTTTAATATCTTTCAAAGACAATTTTAGAATTATATCTAAAAATGTCAAAGGTAAAGCTCGCGTACTGCTTCAAGCGTTCATAGTTTGATATTTACTTGAAAGTAGTTACTTGCTTTTATTACTTTCAAACTTTTGTAATTACGTCCATTCTTTGTTCCTAGAAAAAGATTTCTTAAGATATTTAACTAATTCCAATAATTATAAAGAAGTAAATGGTCATAATAGAAAAATATTATTTTAGTTCTTTGTGCATAAATAGCGAACCTAAATAGTTGCCTTAAACTATTAACATTTTTATTGTATTTTTTTTTAATTTAATCAATTAAGAATTACAACTGTCATGCATTGACATCTAGTAATTGTACTGACTAAATTTTTTGTATAAAATTAATCATAATATATTTAATATAACATGCAGTGATCTTTGATATGATACTCAACGAGGCGCAGCTATTTGTTTACTGCCAAAACAGCTGAATTAATTGGCACCACAACTTGCTTAACGATTATTTATATTTATATACTACAGAGAGATTGATTTACTGCATTAATACTCAAACCTTTGCTATGACTAAAGATACAAATGATATTCATTCTAGGATTTATAATATAGTTTCAGGAGTTTTATGAAATTATTTTTTTTATCTTATTTTAGCATTCTAAAATTTCGATATATGCAGCTTCATATGGTTAATATTTTTCATATGCCCAATTTATAAATTTGTTAAAATAGAATACATTAGAATTATTTATGAAGTGCTCTAGGATGCTTAGTGCGTAAAAAGGAAAATCCCTATTGGATAAAAATTAACATAATATTTATTTACAATTTTGGATTTTTTTTAAATGTAACTAATATAATATAAATATTAGCTTAAACATTTAAAAAGCTTTTCATACCTTTATACTCTTTTTCACTATTTTAATTGATAAATTTGTTTAAAATTGATACATTGTAAATACTTGTAAGTATACTGTCTATTTCTAAAAAATTATAAATACATCTTTGGATTTTTATCTTTGCACTATATAAGTATGTAAAACATAATTTTTTGCTGTAAGCGCAATGCAATTTAAAAAATTAAACATAGACTTTGTGTTTTTATGACTGTAAATAATACAATATATACAACTTTTTAAAGCTTCAAACTATTTCTCACTATTTTAATTTTTGAATTCCTTCAAAATCCATTCTTTTGAATGATTTATTAAGTGTAGTAAGATTTCTAATTGTAAAAAGATAAAATCAATGTTTTAAAAAAATTACATACATAATTGGTTTTTTATCTTAGCGTAATCTGTAACTGTAAAATATCAAATATTTGCTGTAATATTTGATAAAGATAATTAGAACAAAAATATTAATTGTATATTAACAAAGAAGTTAGTGAATTTTAATAACTCTAAACTATTCAAGTGTTAAGGATACAACTAATAAGATATATAAATATAATATTAAGGATATAGATATAAAATGTAGTTGCAAAATAACTAATATTAGGCACGTATTGAAGGATATAAATATAAATGTAAAGATAAAGAAGGCAAAGGGGCTACTTGTAACAGGAGTAAGTAGTAACAGACGTTTTTCAATAGAATCGTCAAAATTGAGCAACTACGTAATTTTTACTAACGATATAAAATTATACTATCATGAAAATTATATTTAAATTTTCGGGTAATTTTGCATTTTATGTACCTTATTTTGTTTAAATTTATCAATCTTAGTAGATTGCTAAATTATTTCAATAGTTATTTTGAATATTGTAATAAAAATCACATCTGGGGTTAGTTGAAACAAAACCTTAGGGCTAGTTGTAACATACAAAAATTATATACAGATTCAAGTGTAGATTATTGAATGAAATGAATAGTTTGTAAGATGTAAGCACATGTAAATTGTGTCACAGGAGGCGCTATATTGTTTGTAATAATTGAAGTTTGAGTTGATTTTATATATTATTACACTAATATATATTTTATCTGTAATATTTAAAGTTTGCGTTGGTCTATGAAAACAATTACTTAGAAACAAGTTAATTTATTCCGTAGAAGTATAATTAGTGGATAACAAGATATACTATTTCAGAAAAATCTGTTACAACAAACCTTTGCTTGGTAGAAGAATAGTTATAGCATATATATATATATATATATATATATATATATATATATATATATATATATATTAGGGTGGTCCTTAAAAAATGGTCATTTTCGAATTTCCTTGCTTCCAGGGGCTCAAATGGTTCCAAATTGATAAAAAACAATTCTCTGAAAATTTTAGCTCTTAGTATTAACGTTTAGATAGAGCGCAATTCAATCAAAGTTTTGTATGGAAATAGCATGGAAAAATTTTCAAAAATCTTAAAAATGTTATTTAGATGTAATTTAGCGAACAAATGAATGATTAAAACTCATTCATTTGTCGCTAAATTATACCTAAAACATTTTTTTTAAATTTTCAAAATTTTTTCCATGCTCTTTCCATACGAAGTTTGATTGAATTGCGCTCTATCCAAAACGTTAATATTAAGAGCTAAAACTTTCAGAGAATTGTTTGTTCTCAATTTGGAACCAATTGAACCCCTGGAAGCAAGGAAATTCGAAAATGACCATTTTAATGACCACCCTAATATATATATATATATATATATATATATATATATATATATACATATATGTCTTTATTTTGTAAAATTAGTGGATGACAAGATATATTAGTTGAAAAAAACTGTTACAACAAGCTTTTGCTCCTATAATTAATTTTTGTGATCTGATTTATTTTCATTATTATATGACTAAATTACCTGATTTCTCATACTCGCGCGCCAATCAATGATGCAAATCACCTTGTTTATTTCACATTTTTTTATATTTTTAAAATTCAAAATTCATAGTTCAGAATACCATAACCTTCTAATTACAACTATTTAGGTTTGTATACACTTACTTTACACACAATGAACAAGAAACTTTCTGTCATCAGTCAATTACACGTTCACGCACTGTTCCAAAATGTTCTATTATGTTTACACTGGAATTGATGTTTAAAATATTCAGAACTTAAGTACGCGAAGCAATTTTCGCATGATGGTCTATTTACATACGGGAGTCAGTTATCATTTAAATGAGCACGTTTTCTTGCCATGTCACGCGAACATCGTGCTTTGCCGTTATCGCACTGCGGGGATCAATCCTAGACATTAGTTCTGTCTGGTTCGGCGATTTCACTTACACAAACTGATACGCATCGATATACAATCTTCTTATAAACGCATACGTGTTTGTGGCGAATGTATGAATGTATGTTTAACTCGCGGCCGGCCTGGTGCGACGTCAGCCTGGTTGACTGCCTGCCAGCCGTTGATAAGCTCAGTTCGCCACGGACTGATTCGAAATGTGCCCCTGACTGGCGCGTTGCGATTGCCGAGCTCTAAGAATGGTTGAATGCCGAGCGATGGGAAAGCGTAGCACGATGTAAGCGACATACCATGTCGCGGTGCAGGGTTTCGTTTTAGTGCAATACTAAACATTCACAAAAAATTCGTTAACTCTAATGATTTACTTTGTTAACCTTAGTAGCTAACATCATTTTTGCTATTTAGCTTTTTTATAAATTATTTATCATATTACCATTGTATTCAAACTGTAAAATGTTATCAATTTAACTTTAAGTAAAATTAACTTTATTGATTTTCTTTGTTTACCTTAGTAATTAACATCATTTTTGCATTAGTTTATATAACAAATGCTATTCAAGGATATAATAAAAAAAGAACAATTTTTGAAATAAATCTTTTTGTTATCATAATTGCGAACTTTTAGTAACAGCTTTATACTTCGACTATTATATGCAATACTTCTTTATCTATGATATTATATATTATATTTGTCTATCTATATGTTCTATTTAATTTTCTTCATAATTAATTTGAAAAAATTAGCATCTGTTAGTTTGTTTTCTTAATTTTTGTTAATTTAACTTTTAATCTTTGAAAATCCGGGACAAATATTGCTTTTGGAAAAACCCGGGAAATAAGGTGGAAATCCTGGACTGTCCCGGCCAATCCGGGACGTATGGTCACCTTAATTCAACATTAAGTAACGTACAAAAGCTGTAAGTTATAAATAGATTTAAACTAATTGTAACCTACATTGAAAAAACTACATAAAATAAATGAATGATTTTCATGCATTCGATGATTGCTAACTGAAGCAAAATGTAAGCTACAATGATTCACCACATTTTTATAAACTTTGCTTTTAAAAATCTTATTAGTATTATAAGACATATAATACATATTTTTACCTTATAATATATAATAAGATATCTTTATCTTATCAGATCTTTTTACTGTAGGGTAGAGTCATGGCAGATCGGGGCTTACAGGTTCGCGGGTAAAAAAAGAATTAACTTAAAAACAAAAACAGGAGATAAACGGCCATCAATATTCATAACTAAAGTGTTTTGTGAGTAGTTTAATTGGTTAACTTAGATATATTTTTAAGTATAAGTTATTTAATTGTTTTATATTATAATATTTAATTTTATACTATATTTTGACATTCATAAAAACGTATATGCAGATGGAGTAGACAAATTCAACTAACCTTTTACACTGGCAAAAACGTAAGCCGGAGGATATAGTAAATAAGAATATAAATTAAGTTTAAAAAACAATTTAACAAAAAATAATTTAAGTTAATAGTTACTTCAACTTTTTTGATAAATATTTCTGGCAAAATGCTAGATCAAAATTACATACAGTATTATAATCTTTATATAAATTAAATGATCTTTGTTTAGCAATTAGCGTTGGTTAAATGATGTAGCTATTATTTCGTACAATTTCATTAAAATTAAATTTAAGATATTGGAACTGTTTGCCAATGGATGTCTGTTTTCATCCCTCAAATGGGATAACAGAGTAAGATAAGATATTTTAGAAAAAAGGAAAATATTTATTTCTATAATTAGGAATTAATTATTAGTAGTTCATTTGATTCAAATAGTTATAGAAAGTCAAATTGGACCTTTGTGTTCTGAATCGTTCCGAATTAAATCTATTAAAAGAATTTATATTAAAAATAAACTTAATACAATAAGTATATGTGATAATCTGCCCATTTTCCGTAACATTGGTTTTGCGTTAAGAATTGTTCGAAAATCGTACTATTTGTATTGAAAATGATTGTTTCATTAATTGGTCTATTTATTTCGGTGAGACAAATCTAGTAGTAATTCGTAAGAAATTTGTGATAAAGACCTTTATATAGTCAGAAATAAATATTTGATATAATTTGAGGATGCCATTTGAGAATCTCCAAGTTAATACTTAAGCTTTGTGTTAATATACAAAAATCCAAGTAAATGCCATAGTATAACATTAAAAGCAACTGCAAAAAAGACGTTTACATACATGTTACACGCAATGCAGAGGTGGTTAATTTGGTCTTAATATCATTGTTGTTACCCAGCAGCAGTATTGAGAATTAAAATAATTTTCTAAAATTAGCTAATACTACTCCTAGAATTATGTCTACATTATTATTAGGTCTTAACTTAACATGCTATAATACTATCTAAATAAATTTCTTTCTTTTGAGTCTATATTCGAGAATATTATAAATAGATATCACTTTTAAAAATCGATCTATAAAAATAATATTACCAAAACAAAAGATTATACTGTTAACGTAAATTTTGCGTAACGTAAATACTAGGGTTTGTCGGTTTTCAAAAACCGGTTTTAAAAACCGTTTTCACTGTATAAATGGAATATGATAAATATAGCCAAATATAAAAGATAGATGAAAGCGTTTTGATTCTTAAAATCATATCATCTCAATAGCATTTGATATCTTATTAGTCTGCAATAGTTCCGAGAGAGGTTTTGTATATAATAATTTAGATTTTTATACCAGTATATATATTAATTTAAATCAGTGTGACTTCTTCTTGAAGAAGTAATTTCCTACTCAAACTTAAAAAAGGAGTTTTAAACCTTAGAAGCCACAAATTAAAGAACAAAAAACTTAGAATTATTATATCAGGCTTTAAAAACAGTTAAGCATAATTTTGTCGCAAGTATGAGAGTATTTAAAACGTATGTATCACAGCATGTATCAACATGTATCTAATTTTTTTTTCTTTTAATTTAATGAATTTTTTTATTTAAAAATGTAAAAATAATTTTTATTTATTCAAAAACTTGCATTCACTATCATAAAAATATTTTCATCCTTATATGCGAAAATGATGCATGAATAACGAATAATTATTTTCAAAGTTATTTAAACAAGATAAATTATTATCTTTTAGTTTTACTAATTAAAATTAAAATAATTTTGTTTACTATCTATAAAATTGAACAATACAAAAATTCAGTCAAATACTGCTCTAAATTACACTAAATTTTCGGATAACTTATTGAATATTCGAGCAAAAAATTTATTTTCTATATAAAATTCGAAAACCGGTTAAAACCGGTTTTTTAGTAAAATTAAAAATTGAAAACCGGTTTTCTGAAATATCGGTTTTTGTATAAACCCTAGTGTGAATTAATGTGTTACATAATTTGTAGATTTTATATTTATTAATAAAACATACAAATTTCAATAATTTACCTGAAAGTATGCCATTGTAAGCCATAGATTCAATTAATTTGTTTTCATCCCTCCTGCACTGAATATCGGTACTACGCGTTGGGTCGGTTGCCCGGCGGAGACGAGCCACGAAGTATCGATCGTAGCGCCTGTCCTTCCCCGCGTTCCGTTCGCCCCTCGTATGTCCACCCGCAATGTCATGACGTCATCGACCATACCCCGGGACTAGCCGAGTCCTGAAGGATTGGATAGGATGTGCGGAACGCAAAACGATAACAGAGGCCGACGGACAGGGTTACACTCAGTCAGGGTTGATAATAGTCCATGGTAATAAGGTATTAGGAATAGATTGCACTGCACTACAAAAATGGCACTTTAATTTCTTTTTTAACTTCCCGAAGGAGAAGTTTATGTTTTCATCAAAAAAATCCGATTCGCTAATTTTATGTTTTCTCGAGGTTTCAAGCCATTCTGCATCGAATGAGACCAAATTTGGAAAAAAGTATGTGTATGTGTGTATGGGTGTGTGTGTGTGTGTGTGGGAACAGATTTTTTGCCGTAAATCGACGTTTTCTCAAAAACGGCTAAACCGATTTAAAAAATTTAAAAGCCATTGGATGTATCTCGATTACTTTCTTTATAAATCGCAGAAAAGTGAAAAATGTTTTAAAATCGATTATTTTAATAAATATTTTAAAATCGAAAATTCAAAGATATTGGTTGGGAATCGTGCTGATTAGTTTTTGGTAGAGATCGGCCGGGCCGTTTTCTTGTAATGAAGTTTTTTTAAAAAAAATTTCGACGATTTTTATGATTATTTTTTTGACGATAGATACCATAGTCTTCTAGATCATACTAAAATATTACGGCCCTACGACAACTCGTTTAGCTTTAAAAATTCATCAAAGTTTGCAAAAATTAGTATTGTCTTTTTGGCATTTGTCAAAATTAGAACTTTCATCGACGTTTGCTTAAAAACGCCTGAACCGATTTCAGAAATTTAAAAACCATTTGATGTATCTCGATTAGGATTGTAGTGCAGTAAACGGAGAGGAAAAAAGGGTATAACCTCTGAATTTTTTTACTGTGCTCCGAATTTCATGAAATTTTGGAATTAGGTTCATCTTACCCTCAAATTCAAAAGTGAAAACAATTTGGGTTGCGCCATCACCCCCCGGGGGGATGACCCCCCTTCTCAATTGTGTAATTACATTTTTTTAAAATAACGTCGGAAATCGATAGAAGAGCTAATTATAATAAAAAAATGTCTTCTATAGTTTTTCAAAAAAACTAATACTTTTCAAGTTACTGGCCACTAAAGATTTATATATTTTTGGCGTTTTTCTTCGTCTTTTTGCAAATATCTCCTAAATTATACATTTTAACGAAATTCTTGTAATGAACAAAATAATGTCAATAAAAATCTTAATAAATCGGTATTACATAAAGTGTTCTAGGAAAAATATTAAGCAAGATTTAAAAGAGCAAAGTCGTTTTTTATTTCGTTCAAGATTTAATTGTTGTATTTAAAGCCATCTAGTGTCGAGGTTTTACATTTTATGCATATCGGTGAAATTGGGTTTTATAGTGCTCAACATAAGCTTTAAAATGAGTGCTGTTACAAAATTTTTGCGTGTAAAATGAGTGAGCTATCATGCAAATAAGTAGGCATATACGAAGTTTTTTTCTTTTAAATCATATGGTTCAATGAGCGCCATTTCCACCAGAATGAAAGTAATTCACATTCCATCTAGAATTCACTTCATTATAGACATCTTGATGGATTCTAGTAGATTCACTACTTTAGTAAAAACTATTTTCAGAAAACTCACGATTTTATAAAAACTTTTTTTTTCAATTTTTTTAAAAATCGAAATTATTTTCATTATATCACAAAAAGAATAAAAGATACGTATAAAAGCTTATAGATAAAAATCAAAGGAATCTTTCTGGCTTATTATTGTTTTTTATTATTTTTCTTTCACACAAAAATTGACAGAGTTATGAATGTTTAAAGACTGCGCGACCGCGCAAATTGGCAAAAAAGTTTTTATAAAATCGTGAGTTTTCGGAAAATAGTTTGTACTAAAGTAGTGAATCTACTAGAATCCATCAAGATGTCTATAATGAAGATGGAATGTGAATTACTTTCATTCTGGTGGAAATGGCGCTCATTAAACCATATGATTTAAAAGAAAAAACTTTGTATATGCCTACTTATTTGCATGATAGCTCACTCATTTTACACGCAAAAATTTTGTAACAGCACTCATTTTAAAGCTTATGTTGAGCACTATAAAACCCAATTTCACCGATATGCATAAAATGTAAAACCTCGACACTAGATGGCTTTAAATACAACAATTAAATCTTGAACGAAATAAAAAACGACTTTGCTCTTTCAAATCTTGCTTAATATTTTTCCTAGAACACTTTATGTAATACCGATTTATTAAGATTTTTATTGACATTATTTTGTTCATTACATGAATTTCGTTAAAATGTATAATTTAGGAGATATTTGCAAAAAGACGAAGAAAAACGCCAAAAATATATGAATCTTTAGTGGCCAGTAACTTGAAAAGTATTAGTTTTTTTGAAAAACTATAGAAGACATTTTTTTATTATAATTAGCTCTTCTATCGATTTCCGACGTTATTTTAAAAAAATGTAATTACACAATTGAGAAGGGGGGTCATCCCCCCGGGGGGTGATGGCGCAACCCGAATTGTTTTCACTTTTGAATTTGAGGGTAAGATGAACCCAATTCCAAAATTTCATGAAATTCGGAGCACAGTAAAAAAATTCAGACCTAAAACGCTCCGTTTACTGCACTATTGTCGTTTCTCAGTTTTGTGCGACGATCGGCGAGCCGTTTTTTTGTAATTTGAAAAAAAGTGTTAAACTTTTCGTCTGCATTTAAGCTCATACTACCGAACCGATTTTGAAAAATCAAAAACTTTTTGGAAGATATTGGTTGGGAATGATACTGATTAGTTTTAGATGAAAATCTACCGAGCCGTTTTCTGGTAATTAACTATTGAAAAAAAAAATTAAGCCGATTTTTATGTAACTTTGTTTAGCGAAATATATCACAGTCTTGTAGAACTTACTGAAATATTACGGCCTTGCGACAAGTAGTTTAATTTTAAAAACTCATCAAAGTTTAAGAAAATGAGTAGTTTTTTTGACGTGTGTTAAAATTAAAATTCGACGATTTACTTGGAATAACGATAGAGTACTTGGTCTTAATGAACGTGCTAAATAATTAAAGCCCTATAAAAAACTGGCTCAATTATAAAAATTATTGATTTTTGAAAATTTGCTTTTAAAAAATATTCCGACCGGGTTGACATGTTAGATTTTTAATATTATGTAATAAATCCACTTCGAATACTTTTAACTATTCATCAATAAATTTATCTATCATGGATTAAGTCGATTATTCACACATATCGGGAAGTTCATGTAAATCTACTTAGAATTGCGCGCTGATTTCAAATATACCTTTTATTTTTTCGCAATGGCACTGGTATTAGAGTTTTAGGGAACTACTACTAGAGCAGCGTTTCTCAAACTTAATTCTTCCAACGCCCTTTTTGAAAATCAAAATTTTTGTAGCGCCCTCTTACCAAATTTTTTATACTTATATAATCTCTTAAAAACATTTTTTTAATGTTAATCATATTGTCATAGTGTGCAATATTAGTTGATGTAACCTTACATTCTAAATTAGTAAATTTTACCAGTTAGAACAAATAAACTGTTACTTAAAACAGTGTATACATGTAAAAAATTTGAGTCGTGGGCCTCTTATCGCCCTCTGGATCTTACAATCGACCCCCGGGGGGCAATATCGCCCACTTTGAAAAACACTGTACTGGAGTATTGAGGTCTACTTATGATCAGCTACAAGACCTCTATTAATGCTAATGATGAACAACCTAGGACATCAACATCTCCGGCCAATCATGTAATGGATGTAAAAACCAACGTTAACAGAACAGACAGGAAGAATTACTAACTGATATATTTGATGTAATAGATTTCGAAATATTAGCGGAGAACTGAACGAGAGTATCCACCAAGACATCAGGATTTTGGAGAAGCTATATCAAGGAAGTTGGGACATTCACATGATGTCTGACAATTGTTGGAGCTCACGACAAAATCAGTTAGGCCTTGTCCACGCTCGACATCCATATAAAAAAACGTTAAAATATAATATAGGTTGTATACTTTATTGCAATTTGAGGTAAAACTGGCACATTGGCATATCTAAAAAAATATAGTTGTTAGCAAATTTCTGTTACTGTTTTCGGAATCAGCGCCCTAGAATTACTTAAAAACCATCATAACATCTCAGAAAAAAAATCTTTTCCTAAGGAGAAGTTGTGTTTCTTCCAGAAAATTCGATTTGCTAATTTGTGTTTTTTCGACGTTTCAAGCCATTCGGAATCGAATGAGACCAAATTTGAAAAAAGTATACGCGTGTATGTGAGCCGATTTTTGTTCTTTCGTCCAGGTTTATTCAAAAACGGCTGGACCGATTTCAAAAATTTAAAAACTATTCGATTAACTTGATAAGGACGTTTATCAGATTCTTGCGTCGATCGGTAAAACGATAGATAAACAATTGAAATGAGTAAAGCCATTTCTTTGAAAGTAGCAGAAAAGTGTAAAAAAATTTCGTCGTCCACAATCCTGAATCATCGATTTCAAAAATGTTAAAACTGTTCAAACAATATTGGTTGGAAATCGTTCCTAGTGATTACATTGTGTTAAAGATCAGCATTCTTCGTAACTTTTTGCTGAAAAAAATTGTTTTGACGTTTTTGATTAAACTTTATAGGACAATAGATCTCGTAGTCTAAAATATCATATTAAGCGATTATATTATAAAAAATCATCGTGCGTTTAAGAGATTTTAATCAGAATCTGTGCGAAGCATTTGTATGTTCTGCGGTGTTTCGTAGGTAGCTACTGATTACACTTTATGTCCACAATCAAATAAAATATATTTTTAGAACTCAAAATGGATGAAGTGAATTGTATTGAACAAATTTATTTAATTTATACGCATATGTTATATGTATATTTGAACGTACATTTTAGTGAAAGCAAAAATTTAATTTTCAAAATAAACAATAACACATTTTATCTAAAAAGCTGAATCTGTAAAAATTTCGAGAAGTTCATGAAACTTGCCTCGAAGTAAACACCTAAATTTATATTGTATTATCCGCAGTTTTGCTGACTTTTTCTTTATATTATAGTAGAGTAGAACTATTATTCATCAACACATCATTCATCATTAACATGTTTAGCCCCATTTAGCCCCAAGCCGATTTATAAGGCTCTCCTCGTTGGAGAATTATTGTAAGAAAGATCTGGAAAAGTTTATTTTATTTTTTTCTTACTTCAAAATAAATGCTAACCATCGAAATGAGTTAATGCTAAATCATTATATATTTTAATTTAAGGGGGTATTCTAGTGTAGAGCGATGAATTTTGGGTCATTTTTGAAGTGTCGTAAACGAAAGCAATTAATGTTTTTACTATCCATTTTTTACCACTTGTTTATTAATATTATTAAAATACAAAACAAAAATTAAAAAATAAAAAAGTTGAAAATTGTAAAAGCTGGTCTCAAGAAATTGGCACCTCAGTCTTGATATGATTTCAACCCTCCTAGCCATCCGAAATAAGAGAAATAAAAAGATTATGAATCTACAATGATGTGTTTTTTTTTGTATTTTTTTAGTTTCTCGAATTTTTTAAAAATAATAAAAATTTGAATTTGGGGATAATTTTAGTTCGGGCTATAGATAGGTCCAGTGGTGTTGTGCTAATATTCTTTTTTGCCGAAACGCAAAATTTTAAAATCCGGTTCATAAACCGGTTCAAAAAATTTGATATTTTTCGATAAGAACTCACAAATCTAATATATTGACTTCTTATATAATTAACTCTATTATATACAGCTAGTCTACAAATTAAATTGTACAAGTATGAAGAAATCATTGAGTACATAATTTATATTCTTTAATAACACGAATTATATTTATTGTGGTATTATTTGTATTCATTAATACTTACAGGTATTTATTAAGATATAAATGTATTCAAGATTTATTACAATACTTTATAAGACTTAACCTAATAATACGATAGATAACCAATTACCTATCTCACTATACTATATTATTGTATATCATAGGTAGATATCTATTATCAATCATACCGTGAGATACCTTATTATATACCTATTATAGTCATTAACTTATTATATACCTACATACTTTTACTTCTTATAAATATTACTGTCTAATTTATATATTTACCAATATTATACAGGTTTACCTTACGCCCTATGTATTATCTCTACCTATCTATTGTCTATACCGGGAATTGAACCCGGGACTTCCGCGTGGCGGTCGCGCGCCTTAACCACTACCCTATCGGGTACCCCCATTAATAATATAATATGGGACGCACTGTTGTTTCCGCTGGTCATTTTCTAATTAAATAGGTAATTAATACTAAGGTGGCGCGACGACACGCGAAAAAAGACGGCTGATTGTAGCGGTTGACGGTGGTCTAGTGGTTAAGGTTGTCGCGTGCCACGCGGCGGACCCGGGTTCGATTCTCGGTAGGGTTAATGTAGCGTGTAAGGAAAATTATAGGTGATAGGGTATATAGTAGATATAAGTTAGGTGTGTTCGATATACAATGTAGGGATTTGAGAATATTTGATGAAATATAGCGTATGGTATAGATGTAAGGCGTGTAGTATAGAATGCAACGTATATACATACGTAAGGCTATAAAAATACACGAATAGGAACCTATGATGTAGGTGTTAGCGTATAAAAAATGCGAATGAATTTAATTGCTAATAATTTAAGATTTAATTTATAAATATTATTTTTTCTATAAGAATTTTTATCTCGGTATTAAATATCTAAAATATCCAAATTATCCGTTAAGGCATCGATTACACCTTACTGCTGCCTTTGCCGTTATCACTTCATAGAAAATTAATTACTGCACTTTTAAACGATTGTGTGCACTGTGCGACAATAGACATAGAACTATAAATGTTATTGAATGTTTGAGTAACTTGTGCGAGCTGATTTTCTTAAGATGTTCTTAGTCTCGCAACTTACTGAATTCTAAAAATTCTTAATTTAAAAATATAATATAAAAATTATTATACCGCTGTCTGGAAGGGATGGCAATTTATAAATATACAGATTAATACATACAAAATTTGGAATTTTTCTATAATCCGTAATATTGAGAAAGTTTGCATTAGACCTAAAAAGGGATGCTTATTTACCTAAGCTATGTAAATATATATGGAAATATTATATGATTTGCACATGCATCCTGTGCTCACTTAAACTAAACAATGATCATAATATATTTAACGAATTTTTAACAGTATTTACAAATTACATTCAAATCACCCAAAGCAAGTTGGTTAAAGTCGTGTAATTTTTTAATGTGCCTCCCCCCTTTGAATTTAAAAATGGATTTTTCTGTGTGCCCCACGTTGGGAATTACTAGTCTAGGAGTACAATTTTTTAATCTACTACCAGGTTAATCCATAATTGAGTGATCATCAATTCCACAGCACCTTCATCCGATTTTTAAAAGATCAAAGTTTCTATGAATATGCAGACAAATCTCAAATTGTAGGCCGAAATTTAGACAATAAGTCTATTGAAATTTAAGGATAACTCTTTTGCTATAAATTGTCAACTAATTTACCAATATATAAATGTCAATAAAACAATGATTAAAATAAATTACCAATAAATGTTGGATTGTAAAAATTTACAAGCGATCGAACGGCTTATATTTTTGCCTTAGATGGCAAAAAATTCATCCAATTATTAAAATATCACATTTTTTTGCAGTTCTTATGCTTTTGTATTTATAGAATTGCTTTTTTCGATACAATCAATTTCCATTATACGAATGTCTTAAATTATTTATTTTATTCGACTAATGCCCGCTATGTCCGAAACAAGTCCAACTTATATCCGAAATAATCGGGCATCAGACACTTTTCGGTCTTAAAGTAACATATGTGAAATTTGAAATACACTACTGTATTGTAATTAATATTTCAGTTCATACACCTCAATTTGTAACTAAATTAAAAACGACTTTGATGAAACCAGTGGTGTTGTGCTAATATTCTTTGTCGGAGCGCTGAAATTTAAAAACTGGTTCATAAACCGGTTCAAAAACCGGTTCTCATGTTTTTTCCGGTTCCGTTCGAAAAGGAAAGAAACAAAAATTATTACAAAACCCATTGTGTGCACATATATGTATGTTTATTACAATAATAAGAGCATTTAATAAAAATTAGTTCAATAATAATTCATAAAATTTACTTATTAAATTATTTTCTGTATGTAGCGATTTTTTTATATTTTTTCTTGCCGGAACGCGTTCCTTTCCAAAAATGATTTGCCGGAACGACGACGTTCCGGCGCGTTCCGGCTCGACAACACCACTGGATAGGTCTATAAACAAGACTCTCTGAACATTTCAAGTGAATCGGTCGTGTAAAACTCGAGAAATCGTGTCAACAGTACTGAAAAAGTCTGTTCTGAGAAAAACGCATTTAAAGTTTTGCGTGAAGCCAAAACCAGTATGACGACCCAGTCAGTAAAATGCATATATGTCCGAAAATAATTCAAATGTTCAAAAACCTTCTCGTACTCATATTCTTAGATAGTTAAACTTTAAAAATATGAAATAAAAAATTCGATTTTTTTGAATTTCTACACTAGAATACTCCCTTAACTATTCCTTGTTTTTAATAGTTTTATATTTTATATGAATACATCTTCAAAATATAATAATAATTATTCAATAAACAGTATTGTTTATAAACTATAATTTACCAGAAAATGAACAATTTGTAATTAAACGTTATTTTAGTTGTTTAGTTAAACATCAGTATGGCAAAGTATAAAAAAGTCGCGAATTGAAGTCGTTTTATAACGAACGCGTAAAACTTAAAAATACGAAAAAACTTTAAAATACTCGTACATTAAGATACGCGTTAAAATTTTATTTGTGTCTTTTTAAAAAATTCAAACATTCTTACAATCATGTAAATTTTATATTAAACGAGTTACAAATATAAAAAAATATAAAAAATGTAATATATATTTATATATAAAATCTGTGAGCAAAGTAAAAGAAAAAATACGCACTTATTTTATTATAATTCTGAAGTACAAATTTATATTACGTTATATTCGCTACCAAAAATAGTATGGAACTGATTCAATTCACTTGATTATACTTTTTAATAATAAGGAAAAAAATATTTTTAAAAACAATAATATTTATTGATAATAGATTGATATTTATTAAGTTTAAAGATATATTTAGCACTGCAATCATTCTGAACCTACTCATACTCAACATATTTTCTATTAATTCAGTGAAACTACTCAGGAAAATCCATTGCAGGAGAAGTTAAAATATTAATTTAAGATGTTTTAGATTACGAGACGTCATTATAAATTACCGCGTACTTGTCATACACCACGTGTTTGATAACAGTTTAGATTTCGAAAATCTATTAATATTGGGTTTTATGAGGAAAAAAACACATAAAAATAAAAAAGACGTAAATGCCAGTTAAGGAATTTTATCTGTAATAAATCATACGTTAACAAATAAAATTAAAATACTGGTACTTTCCAAATTGAGCAACCAAATGTTTAAATAACTTCTCAAAGAAGAGGTTTATGTTTTCGCGAAATTAGCAGAAAAGTATAAAAAAATTGTCCACGTTTTATCACACAATTTTCAATCGATGTTAGTAATTCTAAAACTATTCTAAAGACATTGATTGGTTATCCTGTTGCTTAGTTTTTGTAAAGATCGTTTCTTTGTAATTAAATGTTGAAAAAGAGGTTTTTGGCAAGTGTAGGTAGTCTGAAGAAACATACTTAAATGTTATATGCCTACGATAAGCGGTTAAATTATGAAAATTCATCAAACTTTAGATTTTGACGCTCGTTTATGCGAATCTACAATAATATACACATAATAAAATATATTTTTAATCACAAAATGGATGAAATCAAGTGTGTTAAGGAGCACAACTAGTGTAACCGCCTAAAAAAAGGTGATTTTTGGGAATTTATATTAAGAAAACTACTTTATCAATCATTTCAAAATTTTAGGAATATATTTATACATATTTTAAGAATACATAGTAAAAAATTAAATATTTTTTAAGTTATCGTCGATCTCCAACGGCGCGACAAAAAAAAGGCCCTTCACTGCTGCAGTGATTCCGGCCTTCTACGTGGATGAAATTAAAAAAAAAATCTCGTTAAACTAGATAAAATTGTCTGTAAAATGAACTACGATAAAGAAAAAAATAAAAAATTGACAAAATGACGGCGTTTTTTTTAAAAAAAGTCGAATTTTTCCCAAAATTTGGGTCGTTTTTGGACTGCCAAAATTCGATTTTTAATTCGATCAAAAAATTGATAGTTCATTTCACGAAGAACTATATATAGAACATGTAAAAAAAATTGGTAGTGATCAAATCATTTGTTTTTAAGTAGTCTCTGCAGCAAATTCGGAAAATGCTGTTTCGAGAAAAAGCGTTTAAAGATAAAATGATCGTTATTCTATATACTATATAATACTCTTTAAATGGCTGTGACTCAAAAACTATTTAAGATATCGATTTAAAATTTTGATATGTTATTTTTGAAGGTGTAACCTATCGAAATATGAAAAAATTGAAAATTCGATTGTTTAAAAATTTCACACTAGTTGTGCCCTTTAAACAGATTAATTTAATTCACACAATCACAGATATTATAACTATGTTCCATGGATATCAATTGAAAATCGTTTTCAATGAAAGCGAAATCTTTATCTTTGGAATAACCAGTTGTACATTTTATCAAAATAGCTAAATCTAATTATTGTTGATAAAAGTCGATTATTAACATGTATCGTGAAGTTCACGCAGCTTGCCTAAGTACAAAATTCTACTAACAACTAATAATAAGTTTAATATTGTTCCAATAATTTAAAAAATACAATAAAATAGTCAGTTAGATATTTCGACTGTTTTAATATCCAAATAGCACAAATTTTTAATATTGTTTTTAGACAACTACAATCAAATCATTTATTGATACAATAATTATGATTTGAAAGTTAAGTAATGCAGTATTTCATTATGTAAGTTTAATCTATTTATTAAGTGGCATTATTAAGTTTTAATTCATTCAGAGTACTCTAATCGCGTCCAAATGTATAACAAACCCCAACTAACTTTGTAAGAACAATCCACCCACGCCTATGGTTCACTCCCTGGGACCTCGCCTTAGAAGTCTCCCATACAAATATTGCAAAAAATCATCGTTTTTGGTATTTTACTCAGCAAAAAAAAAAATTTTAAACAATTTTTTTCAGATATTAATTCATACACATACAAAAAACTTTTTTTACAAAAATAATATTAATATTCTTCTTTGTTTCAATTTTTCCAATGCATTTTGTCTATGCTAGCTAGAGCCTGTTACGGCGACGATATTAGAGAGCCGTGCAAATTTTTCCAGGCTTGAAACTAAAAAAGACTTCAAACAATAGTTTATGAGTTTTATATAGTTTTATTAACATATCTTATGATTAAATAACTTTTATAATAAAAATAATTCGCAGATTTTTGTCATGTTGAAGGACCCAAAATGAGGCATTTTTTGTATGAGGTACCTCTAAAGGGAAATCCTAGGGGGTGAACCAGGAGCATGGGTAGGTCGGCCTTCCAAAGTAACTGGCGGTCGGTCAAACATTTGGACATTATTGAGGCGCTCTAAATAAGCCAAAACAGGATTTTTTAAAATTTGACCCAATCTTTGGGTGAATGCACGGGACATCAGAATTCATTTTTGAGATATGGTTTCTTCGGCAAAGTACCTTATTTTGATCCCTAGTATACGAAAATCATATGTGCCTATTTGACTTTTTTACCCATACAAATCGGCCCGCCCTAATATATATATATATATATATATATATATATATATATATATATATATATTTCTCGATTACTTTTTATACAAGAAACTCACATAACCAAATGGCTTTTTGTTTAAAATTAAAACTTAATTATTTTAAAAATCAATTGAACTAGTAATATGTAAATTCAAGAGCGATGACCTGCAGTTATTTATTTCGAAATTGAAACGAGTCAACCAAATACACACATATGCAATGCATCAACAATTTAAATGCACATGTACATGAACAACGTCTTTTATGTTATCAAATACCTGTGATCAACAAAACGGCCTTGGTTACTATCAAGGTCTATAGGGATAGTATGTTCATATTGCTATATAAACGATTTTTTTTTCATAGAATATTCATAGTATACACATAGTTACAACAAGCAATACTAAGAACACAAAATGACGCTTGTATCAATTTTGTGTTTTGTGGCAGTAGCCTTTTCGGCAGTGTCCGCCCGTCCACAAGTTCTTTACCAAACTCCATACATTGCGAGCCCTTACCTCGCTACTCCTTACGTCGCAGGAGGGCACTTGAGCACCCAGTATCATTCACAAGACGATTTTGGACAATATGCATACGGTTACAACAACGGTTTTGACTCAAAGACCGAACATCGCTCTCTAGACGGAGTGACACGTGGATCCTATTCCTATGTCGACCCTGAAGGAAAACTCCAAAGCGTACATTACACCGCCGACGCAGTTAACGGATTCCGTGTGGCTGCCACCAATTTGCCTGAGGATTCCGGTTCCGTCCCATCTGCAGTTGAATATACACCAGAAGTTGCTCAAGCTAGAGCTGAACATTTAAAAGCTGTCGAGCAGGCCAAAGCAGGTTATGTAGCCCCAATTTCTGGAGATGTCCCAACTCAAGTGGAAGACACACCTGAAGTAGTCGAGGCAAGATCTGCTCATTTGAAAGAAGTCGAAAAAGCTAAATTATTAGTTTTTGTTAATCAGCCTAAACCTACATCCGGAAAATATGTAGCTCCTTATACTCCCGCTTTTCCTTTTTCATATGTAACATCTTACGGAACATATGTTCGCGGATCCCCACCACCCATTCCCCACCTACACTGGATTCTTGCTTTACAAAAACAATGACTTCCATTAAATTGAATATATGTTTTATAAATATTAACAATATTTTGAAAAATGTAAACTGTCTAACAATTTTCCTTGCACATGTACCCTTTGTATAATTTTTAAATAAATTCATTGATATTTCTATTAGTGAAGAAATTTATTTTTGCCATATTAATTTTATGTTTTCTCGACAATCCGTTCATTGTAAATCGCTTGAAACCAAATTTAGAACTAAATGTAAGAGGTTTTTTGCCTTACAGAAAGTTGCATAAACTTTCCAATATGTGTTACTAAGTAATAGGAAGCAGCGATTTCAAACATTTAAAAATACATTTAAATGATACCTAGCAGATAAGTGCATATTTGATCATCTATATACTCAAAAATTTCTGCAATAGTGGAGCAATGTTTTTGTGATGAGAGTCAAAATTTGATGTTCACACTACATCCTAAAAAGGGCTGCATGTGTAATCTGAAAATAAAACAAATAAATAAGATATATTTCGTACTTCTCTCCTTGATAACTTCCTGTATATATTTAATGTTTAGGTCTCGAATTGTTTCGTTGGAGACATACCAGGGCGCGTTCACTATAGTTCGTAGTATTTTTGACTGTGCTCTTTGAATTGTTATTATATTGGACGTTCTCGCACATGCCCATAGCTTGATACCGTATGTCCATATTGGTACAATTACGGCTTTATATATTAGAATCTTGTTCTTATATGACATCTTGGATCTTCTTCCAATTACACAGTAAAGTTCACGAAATTTTTTGTCTATTTGCTTACGCTTTGTCCTGATGTGAGCGCTCCATGTGAGCCCAACATTGATAATGCTGCAATAACTTTGATATACAAATTGAGATTTCACAGGAATTGATATTGAATAGTATTTATTTATTGTCAATATCCTCACCTGAAAAATACCAAAACTTATATTAAGTAAGAAGTCTAAAAACGGATTATTCTATTTTTGCTCGAATAATCTGTAATAACAAAAAAATTATCGGCAGTTTTAAATGTGTGATTTAAAGTAGTTTTTGACTAAATTAGTAAAATAAAAAATAATAGTTGATCTGACAAATCCTACTAGTGATATTACTCTTCGTTTGAAATAAAAATCTAAGAAGCATGTTAGATCATTGCAATAATATCTTTAAAAAAAAGGACATAAATTAAATTGACTTGTAATAATGCTGGGTTGTCATGGAATATATCACAACTTTGAATTTCATATAACACAATAGAATAGTTGTGAAAGCTGTTCAATAATAATAATAAAATAAAAAGTATGGTAGAACAGCATTTTACGTGCACCTCATTTTCTTCTTAACTGATATTCATTGCGTACTTTTTCTTCCATGCATATATTTTTTTAGAATGTTATTATTTACATGCGTACTTTTTCATTTGTTTTTAATTACATAACTTCATACAGGAAGTTATCAAGGAGAGAAGTACGAAATATCATCAAAAGAGCGCAACCATCCAAACACTCTAATAAAAGACCTGCTAAAACAAGTACCTATGAGAAGATTAAATAGACAGTAGCCGCAAGATTTAATAAATTAACAATCAATATATTTATGTAAGGAAATTCCCCACTGGGGAAATTTCCAATAGCCCTGTACCCGTCAGCAAATAACCTCATTGATCCCATGTTTCAGATTGGTTATAAGAAATAAAAAAAAATATCAATGTTGGTTTAGAATATACAAAGTAATAACCCATGTCCAAACAATTATGTTGCCATTTATAAACTCAGATTTTTCGAGAATGAATTATAAAATCATTTGCAGTGAATTGTCCACTTTGATCCAGAATTGGACTAAAATTCCTATGTTGCACAATTATCTATGACGATCTAATTGAAAACGTGGTTTGGATATTCATTTATTTATAAAAACGATTGTAAAAGATAACAGACATTCGTAAAAATTTGAAGTGCTTGATAAGAAATACTACTGATAATATATATAAATTGCACATGCACATTATTGGCATTGCTGCATTAAGTTTAATCCGTATTTTAAGTGATTTTTCATAATGAAGCTTATCAGCATCATTTTCTGCTTAGCATTCACCTCTGCTTGGGGTAAGTGAAATTTTTATATTAACACATTTTGAAAAAAGAATGCCTCAATTTAATGAATTATAAGATTTTATTATTATAAGTATTTAAAAATGTAGGTACACAATTTATGACCAGGGTATAAAAAATATATTTAATAATTTTAAAGGATTTAGAATACCTAGTTACATATGGCCATGGGCCCAAGAGAACAGAATTGTCGGGGGACAAACTACCCAAATTAATGAAAGACCTTATCAAGTATCAGTTTTGAGATACAATCAACATAATTGCGGAGGTGTTATTTTAAATAAAGAATATGTTCTTACTGCGGCACACTGTTTCAATGAGTAAGTATATTTTGAACATTTTCAAATCATATTTATATACAATGTCTAAAAAAATTCAGATCATTTAAAACATTGAAAATTATCCAAACGCGTATTATCACAGAAAAAATTTTGACTAATAATTCGGCATAACAGATAACTTCATTGATATATATTCACAATTCAATTTGATTATTCTCACAAAATGTTTTTTTTTTTAATTTTTTATGAATTTACTAATTATGTTGAATATACATTCCGTTCGGATACTTTTTTTACCTAAATAAAATTTCGTTATATCTACTATTACAATTTTTTGTCATTTCAAATACTGGTTTCACAAATACATATATATGTAAGTATATATAGGGTAGAGCGGTAAATATATATAGGGCCACAAAGTTCCAATTTGTCTTTGAGCAATTATATTTTGTAAACCAAATCAATTATATCACTGAAAATAACACATATCAATCAAACAACTATCTGACTACGTTCAGTAAAACTCCCAGCTCCCAATTTTACTGACGGTTTGTAAAATAAATAAATAAATTGTCATGTGGTCCTTCTTACTCCGATAAAAATGGGACGGCCAAGAAACATACAGGTTCCATGTCTTATGTTTAATTTCAAAGGGATTTTACGAAATAATAGGTATGTTATTCAAACAATGAAAATGGAAATTTCATGAGTACATTTTTTACAGAAATAACACCGTATATAACCTTGATCTGGTATTTTGTTAGATCAGCAGAGTTAGAATAACTATTTATCCAATTTACTTCTTGTAAAATTGCTTTTTTAACTTAATTTACTTTTTTCACTATTTCTTATTTTTTACATCTTTGCGTGGGTAAATGTTCAGTTGATCCTTTTTACTCCACCTCCGTGTAAGATTTTTTAGAAGTGATATAAAAAAACTGTTGAATCTAACGCAAAATTAATAATACATCCTATATAACGTATACCTAAAATGTGAATTTAGGTCTCATAAACTAAACAACAGTGTTCACAACCAAAAAACTAACAACAACAAAAATATTGTTGTTGTGAATTTTCAAACATTAACGTTTATCTCCTAATAGCAACGTCGAAATCAAGGTGTCTGTTTATACATCTTTTTTTACCTCTACTTTTACCCCTTCAAATACTGTACTTAAAAAATTCTTAACTTTACTCGTTTTTTGAGATATCGGTACTGGACCTTTTTACCTGCCTTTTTTCAAGCCCTGCTGTACCCTATATACAATTTTTCTAATTTTTTTCAAATTGGCAGTTTTATTTAAAATAACTAATACAAAATATTTATAATTTAAATAGATATTGTATAAATGGTAATAAATTTGTTGGATAGCAGTAATGCTGTCGATAACAGCTTTTAAAAAAAATCTAAAATATTTTTTGTAATGCCGAAGTGTTACACCTGATATTGTTGATACCAATGATACCAATCATTAGTGTTCATCATCTTATTTATTAATAATGCCAATCAGAAAAATACTAAAGATTTGAAATCAAGCAAACAGACCTCAAAAAAAATCTTGTTTAAATATAATTTAAGCATCGACATGAATATGTGTCAATACATTTTATTAGTTTATTTATTAAATTGCGTACACTTTTTAATATTCACAATTTCATTATTAGATTATTTTATAATTGTACCCCAATTAATTTTAAATTTTTCTGTATATTATGAGTATTCACTTACTAGTCTAGAAATTTTATTTTATTCTGATAAAACATTTTTCTATTTTTGCCTTTGGGTTTTAACCAATTTGCTTCTAGTGCTTATTCAGATATCTACGCGCAGTTTTAGATCTGACGGATTTTAAAGTCATATTTGTTACCTTTTTGTTTTGAAAGAAAAATTTGGCAAAGAGCTTCTCTTTAGTTTATATTGAATATTTAACAGACTTATTTTTTATGCCAAAATTTATTATGGCGTTAGATCTTACTCAAGAATGGTTTTGAATTGTTAGATTCGTAGAGTTTTCAGTGATTTTAATAATTTATTATAGTAAAAACCCATTGCCACAAATAATTTTTATATCACTCGTCATATATTTTAAGATTTTTGTATAATAAATTATAGTAATCGCAAAAAATTCACCTGAATAATTTGGAATACCTTAAAAATGGATGTATATGCTTATATATATCTATGTGTATATGTACGAATGTTTGGATACAAAAATTCGTCCACGATTTCGTGAGCCCGAATGAACGGATTTGAATAGGCAGATATGAAAAATTGTATAAATTTACAGTTATTTGTTTGAGTATTTATGATTGAAATAATAATAATAATTATGGTTTAAAACCTCTTCGTAATTATAGACACTATTTCAAATTCCTGGAGTTATTGATTCTTCAGCATGTTTGTTTACAGATTTATGTTATATTATGATGAAAGCTTTCATTAATAAATTCATTGTCGATATTTTACTATAATTTACATTCAATGTTTTTCTTACATTATCAACTCTTTAATAAAAGTGTTCGGATAATATCATTCACATAGTCATCGTATCTATTCAAGTAGAATTAATAAGTACAGTACAGCATTTTCTAGTAATAATAAATGCATTAAAATATAGAATTATTTTTAAAATATCTAAGTGTTAAATTATTTCTGAAGCACTTTACTCGAATTTGAACAAATCGTTTAATTAAGTTTGCAGTTGTTAATTACTGGCACATGTTCCTACTTCAACATCGCGTATTTTCCCATCAGTTTTACTATTTTGCCGTGGAATGTTCTACAATTGATTAATGTTCATTATCTTATTACAAGTGGCAAATTGCAGATATCTTATCCGAACATCTTGAAACTTGAAATCAAATAACGTTGCACTATAAAAAAGTTTAGAACAAAAATACTAATATTTACCTTATCAAATTCTATTATTAGTGTAACTCATCATTCGGAAATTCAAGTCAGAGTTGGAAGTACAAATGCTTATCACGGAGGAATAATCGTGGATGTTGAGGACATTACAGTACACGAACTTTATAATGAAAAGTTCACAAATTATGATGTAGCTGTTGTGAAATTAGCTTATCCATTAAGATTTGATAAAAATATAAAAGCAGCGGTACTGGCAGAGGATGGATATGAGCCAGAAATAAATTCTAAGGTCACTGTATCCGGATGGGGTAGTTTGAGCGTGAGTATGAAAAAAAAGTTATTACTTATTAAATAAAATCATTTATATCTATACATTTTGTTATTATGATATACGTCTTGACAATATTTCCTGACTTCATACATTATCACAACTACTAAAGTTAAATATTAATTATAAGTAACAACATGAATAGTAAAAGCCAAATCAAGTAAAGAACGAAGCAAAACGCGTTTTCCATTATATTATTATATAGATTATAAGCAACTGTAAATTTCATTTTATCATTCAATGATATAGAGTAGAGCGGGGCACAAAGGTTCAATTTGATTTTAAGCAATTATATTGTGAAAACCAAACCAATTACCTAAGAACAAATACCACAAATCAAACAAACAATTATCTGACTATGTTCAATAAAACTCTCATCATTGTGAATATGTATTTTTTTGCTTTGCTTTTTTTTATCCTGGTCCTTTTTACCCCACAGGCGGGTAAAATGGGAGTGTCAGGTGTAAAACAGGTCCAACGTCTTACTTTAATGTTAAAGGGATTGTACTAAATAATAGCTACATTATTCAACCAATGCAAAATATATATTTCATGGGAGCATTTTTAGAGCAATACCACTGTAAATAACCTTGATCTGGCAATATTCATCAGCAAGTTGCAATGACAATTTATTCAATTTATAACTTGTAAAATGGCTTTTCTAACTGAATTACCATTTTTATTTACTCTTTTTCATTTATTACGCCTTTACCAGGGTGGTCTTTTCCACTCACATGTAAAGAAATATACAAGTTATATAAAAACATGTGTTGAATTTAACTTGAATAACAATACATCTTATAAATCTATTAAAAAACGTATTCTTAAAGATTTTATTAAGATCTGGTAAACTAAACAATAGTGCTCATAAATAAAATTTGGAAACTTTTACACGCAACAGTAATCATATTTAGCATGAAATGCTTTTAATTTTAACTGTCCATTAAATTCTTTTGGTTTCAATAATTCAAAGTTAAAAAGTGAATTGAAAATTCGAAATTAAAGTAAAAATTGAAATTTCAAAATCAAGTCAATTATAATCTGTCCCACGAAAAAAAATTAAATTATTTGCGAATAATTAAAAAATGGTAATATTAGATTACTCATTCACTCATTTAGCTTCAAATAATATTCAATCGTCTTTTTTATTCAAATTTGGATCATTTTGCAATTAATAATTTCCATGTTAAATTCTCTAATCAACATTCATCTTCAATTTATTTTAGTTTGTACTTGTAAAATGTTGGTTACTTTGCAGTTAGTAATTTAAATATTAGGTTTCTCCTTGAATTCATTTAGTTTGAATTAAAATTAGTCATATTCGTGGAAATTTTGATCATTTTGCAACTAATAAGTTCAATGTTAGATTCCTTAATCATCATTTGTTTTCAATTTATTTTAGTATGTTTTTCAATAATAAAATATTGGTTATTTTGCAAGTAATAATTTAAATATTAAATTTTTTTGCAATCATTTAGCTTCAATAAATTTTTCGGTCTTTCAATTTGTTAGTCTTTCTCATTGAAACATTGATTGTATTGAAAATCAGTAAATTTAATAGTGGATTACTTGTTTATAAATTTAGCTTTAATTAAAATCAGTCTGTTTCACTAAAAATGCTGTTATTTTGCAATATTAGATAAATAATTCATCAATTTAACTTCAAAGTACTTTTGTAAATTATCAGTCTATTCTACTAAAGATTTGGTTATTTGGCATTTAATAATTTTAATATTAAGCTCATCAATAATTGATTTAGAGATTAAACTAAATTTTGTTTATTTGAACAAAAATTTTGATTATTTTGCAATTAACAATTTTAATATTAGTCTCTTTATGCATTTATCTGGTTTCATTTAATCTTGGACTATTTTACAGAATTTGATCTTTAGTTTGCAATTAGATATTTTAGTAATAGATTCATAATTTCTTTATCCAGTATCGACCTTCTAATATTTCCCTATTTTTCATCAATAATTCTAATGCTTAATTATTATTATTTTTTGTATAAATTGCATGCATACATCCATATGATAGAAAGATACTAAATTATGTTTCTAAAATAAGTTTCAAGAGACTTCCATACATTAGTCAAATTGGTAAACCTACCACACAAATTATTTGGAAAGCATAAAAAACTCAAAAACTACACGAAAAATACTTGAGAAACGATCAATAAAGAGTGTTTGATTTACAAAAATTAAATTAAAATTAATATGTAAATGACGACCATTCTGAACAAAAGTTTGTGAAAGAATAAACAGAGATAATCAAAGTAAAGAGTCAAAACAAATTTTATAGAAATATGTATTCAAACATTCCATACATTAGTCGAATTGGTAAACTTACCATACAAATTATTTGGAAAACACAAAAAAACTAAGAAACCAAATGAAAATAACTTGAGTAACAATTATTACAGTATTAATTTATAAAAATTAAATTAAAATTAATATGTAAATGAAGACCTTTCTGAACAAAAGTTCATGAAAGGATAAACAGAGACGTAATCAAAGTATATAAAAAGAGTAAATATAATTTTCAAGAAATATGTATTCAAACATTGATTCAAACATTAAAATAACTTTTATGTATTTTGTTTCCTTAAAAATTTACAATATAATTGATTACATAATACATTTGGCAAAAAATACATAATACGACATTATTTGGAATTATGAGGCTATCAATGAAATTTCCAATTTTATTATAAATAATTATTACTAAACGTTATAATAAGCTGTATACCTATTTTATAATCCTATTTTTCATTTATTTAGTACCTTGGTCCATACCCAGAAGAGCTACAACAGGTAGATTTGCAGGTCGCAGACCACGACGACTGCTACATTGCTTACATGGCACACCTCGACCTGGCCGAAAGTCAAATTTGTGCTACCGTTCCTGGTGGAGTCAAAGACTCCTGCACAGGTGACTCTGGTGGACCCCTGACTGAGAATGGCGTCGTCGTAGGCATTGTGTCCTTTGGTGTCCGATGCGCGGAACCAGATTATCCAGGAGTTTATTCTAGAATTGGTTTCTATAGGAAATGGATAGATGCGAATTCGAAATGAGAATAAAATCTGATCTTATTTATTTTTTATTTGCGTAATATTATTTGTGCTCAAAATGACTGATTATTTAATTTAATAATAAAATTAAAATCAAAATTTATTTGTGGTTCTATTTAGATAAGTTATTTTAATAAAAATATTACGTAGTATTTAATGCATTTTTATATTCTTCAATATCTACGTAATATATATAAAAATAAGTCGGGTTTTCCTTCCTGACGATATAACTCCAGAACGCACGAACCGATTTCGACAATTTTGCATTCGTTGGAAAGGTCAAGTTTTGTAGATCAGAAAATTAGTGGTGCATAGCATCGTGCCTTAATGCAAATTGCTAGAACTTTACGCAGCGTAATTAAAAATTCGAGTAATGACATTAGTGAGAATTATCAGAATTATGCTTGGTTAATTCAACGAGCAATTCTTGCCGCAAAGAATAATGATGTACACGCACTGAATTTCACCATTCATTCAGAAATTGCTGGCGATTTGGTGACATACCAATGATTCCGACTGGTTTGCCGTTTGACTTCAAACGATTGCAATTTCCAGTTCGCCTTGCGTTCGCAATGACAATTAACAAGCCGCAAGGCCAATCTCCTTAGGTGTTTGCGGGATAAATTTCAAATAGATTATTTAGAAAATCATTGTTATTCACATGCGCAGTTATACGTTGCCTGTTCACGAGTTGGGAAACCATCCACTTTATTTGTGTTAACGTCGGATCAAAAAAAAAAAAAATGTGGGTTTACCGAAGAGCACTTCGGATGAAACGGATAATTTGCGGATTGACTTTCATTTACTTAGAGAAGTTCAACTAACAAACACTTCATTTTTGTAATTGAAATAAATTCATTACTGTTGTGTAGTGAAATCAAATTTTTTCTTTTCAAATATAAAACAAACGGAACATTTTTCATTTCATTCTCATTTTTCTCACGAAACCATCTGGTGGCGTCGGGTTTGCTAGTATATATATAAGGGACCAGCGGAATTTAAAAGTCCGTGGGTAAGAAGGTCTACCATCATTATCT